>NC_066622.1:77694638-77994638 GCF_025201925.1 Gopherus flavomarginatus | reverse complement strand
GACCCTATTCTATCTAGGCTTTGTTGTAGAGTGAAGGCTGCAAGCATGCATGTAGCTTCCCATGGTGAAGCGCCTTTCTAAAACCAGCTAAACCTGGCTTAATGCACACATTCAGCCAATGGGCAGTCATCTGAGTCGCAGAAGCAGACAAAAACTGGAACCTCATGGGAGGGAGACTTTTGCTGGAAAGGGGACCCCAGGCCAGAGGAAGTTTAACATCAGTTTGATTTTATAATTTTTTTTCTGCTAACTTTTGGTTGAGGTTATTGTTTTGTTTTGGTTTCTACTTCTTTATGAGGAAAACTTTTTTTTTTCTCACCCTGACTGGTCTGGAGTGTCCTTGTTATAACCTAACCTAGCTTCTCCATCTCTTTGACAGTTCCCTTCTGAAGTGTAGCTGGAATAACTAGCTTCGTTCCATCTGTGAAGACAGTGTGACTTGCTCCCAGGATTGCTCTGTAACTAACCAAAATGGAGCATTTGTAAGGTTTTTTTGGGTTAATTCTCATGAGCATTTGACTAGGAGGCCTCCAAGGATCTGAGGTATTGCAAGACTTAGTGTTAGTTACTCGGTGGAGGGCATTCTTCCTTCTGAGACCGTGCTGAACCCACAGTCTACTATTGTACTTGAGGGCACTATATCAACAGAGAAGCAGACTTTCAGATGAAATGCAAAACTGAAATCTTGACCATTTGCACTTATTAAAGATCCCATGATGCTTTTCCCAAGAATGAGTGCTTTGAGAGATCTCAGATCTATTCAAGAGAGTACCCTTCCTCTCAAGACACAGTGTATCATCTCTTGGGGAAACAAAGTTGTCTTAGAAACATGCTGAAAAGGAAAAATAAACTTAGCAGCTGAAGCCATCTGGAAGTATAATATGGAAAGGAAAAGTTAGAGCTAACTGTAATCAATAACTATTTGCATTCCTGGAGTGGAAGCGTGGGGGTAAGGAAGAGGCCAAAGACCTGAAGGTTTGTTAGAATGTTTGTGTGAGCTTTATTTTTTTCATTTTCTTTTAGTGCAGTTGCTGATCAGAAGTGAATGCAGAGGCCCTGTCCTTGTAGGGAGATCAAAGTCCTCCTGTCTAAACCAGATGTTTGCAAGTTGGTGTTAGACTCTGCAATCCATGTCATGGACCCAGACTCATTCTTTCATTTTCCTTATTTACAGATGATATTTAATGAAACAGCTTTGTCAGAAAATGAATGGTGAATAAACAGGATAGGTGTGACATTCAGGGGTTACAGTTCTTTTGAGCACCTTTACTAGTGGAGTGGCTCTTACTTCCTTACTTTAGCGGTCTCCTCTCCAGCACCAGAAAGTGTATTGTATTACCAGAAGACTTAGTTTCACTCCTGGGGACTTTCAGTTCAGCGTCTGAGGTGGCACAAGGTTACTTACTTGTGGATTGGAGTAGGTTTGAAACTGCCACCCCTATTGTATAAATAAGGATTATGAGCCAATTTCTCTCACCCTTAATCACATTGAATGGTAATTTACCCAAGTAGCCCCACTGGAATGGATGACTGCATTCAGTGAGACTACTTGGGTACTATTCAGTGTGAGTAAGGGAGGTGGAATCTGGCCTTATATGTACAAGAAATATCTGTATCCAGTTCATACCAGCTAGAAGATGGTAGAAATGAAGCGCCTGGGTTAGTATCTTGCTAAACATGTGCTGGGAAAAAATGAAACATTGAGTGGACTGTATACAAAATAGAGATGCAAACGTCTGTGCTGTTGTATGTTAAAGGATTATGGTTCCAGTTGTAAGGGATTTTTTTCCTAGGCCTCTAAATGTATTCTGTTTCCTAATCTAGTGTCTGTCTACTGCCAGGGGAAAGTGTTTTCTTTGTGGTAAATAGTACTTTGTTTGACTTCACATTTTTTTCAGAAAGTTCCTCTACTCAGAGGAGTCTCCTTCTCTTAGAGAGACAACTGTGAAAATAAACCTGTTAGTGTGGGGAATTTCAGAGGCATTGCAGGAGGAATTTTCAGTGAATAATTCAATGGTAGTACCTTAGTGGACATAAGATGCATTTTATGTACATTATTCTTCAGGAGTTCAATTAACTACACTGTGAAGGCATAGTGAGGTGGATACCAGGAATATGATTTTGGAAGTGTCACCAACTCATGTCATTATTTTAACCTGCAGCTGTGGTCCTGCCTACTGTCCAGCCTTCGTAATCTATATTTCTCAGTAATTCAGTATCAAGCATGCTGAAAATTACCAAAAATCAGTACTGAAAATAACATTTTTCACTGTAAAATCTTCCTGCTTTGTCCTAGAATAAGGACTCTCTCTCTTTCTTATTAAATATTGTGAGCAGGTGGGAGGAGTGGGGAAGAGGGAGACACGGATTGAAATTAAAGGACAGTACATTTAAAATCAATAAAAAGAAATGCTTCTTTACACAACATGTATTGGATTTGTGGAATTCATTGTGATAGAACGTCATCAAGGCAATCTGTAAAAGGACCACAGTTTGAATAGCTGGTAAGGGCATTTATAGCTATGGTATGATATGGGCAATTATAACTCAAACTACAGGTGGTGTGCATTTTGCCTGCAGGAGTCCAAAATGAAGTTTTTCTTTTATGTTCAGCATTATGCAATTGGACTGAGGCATGATGTGGGTAATTCCATAGTATTTTTATTTCAGTAGTGCCTAGAGACCCCAATCAGGGTTCAGGGTTCCACAATTTTAGGTGCTGTACAAACATATAGAAAGAGGCAATCCTCACCACTAAGAGCTTATAAAATAATTAAAAATGAAATGTAAAAGATGGCTGTAATGCAAGGGGTGGGGGCAGCCTTGGTAACAGTAATGGACTCTCACCTTTCTTTGAATCATTGAATAACTGGCGACCAGTGGGGCAGGATGGCAACACCAATGTTCTTCCTTGGAGGAGGATGCACCTGCGTTCACTGGGGCTGTGTCTTGGCCTATCATTTGTTTCCTTTTCACTTGTTTCCTCAATAAGTGGCCCAACTGCACCTGAAAAGTCTTGTCAAGAGAAGTGCAGATTTTTGTTTGTTGAAGCCTCCATGCATGCTGCTTCCTTAAGCCACCTGCAGGGAGAGGTTGGGTGAGGTTTGGGAACAATGATATGTTTCTCCCTCAGCTTGGAGGCAGAACTCCTTTGCAACTGTCCCTGTCTCCTATCCTAAAATGATAACTCCTGAACTCTAAAGGGGCAAGGTGGGAGATCACCAGTAGAGCTGGAAAAACTCAGAACTTCCATTTCACAGGAAATGTTGATTTTTCCCTTCTCTCTTTTTTTTTTTTTTTCTAAATCAGAACACACACAAATATTTTGGAAAATTCTGAAAAAAATAGTTTCAAAAGTTTTGTTTTGGAAAAATTTCAAAACTCTATTTCAACATGAAATGTTTCTTTGGAATTTTGTTTTGTTTTATGATTTTTTTATTTTATAATTGTTACATTATTTCATGTAGTAGTATCACATGCCATGTGATTACTACTGATGTGTCATATTATGACAATAATGGAAATTTTGTGTTAATTTTTATTTTATTTTAAAATCATTCTGAGCAGCTATTATTCAGTTCTGATTGAAACATTTTATCTTATTTTCTAGAAAAATTATTCCAGACTTAACCCAAGGATATTGAACATAATTACTCCTCTCATTTGTACACTGAGTGCTTATATTCCTTTCGTGTTCAAAGTGTTAGTGTCAAACTGTTTCATTGCCACTAACAGGAAACACTTTCATCTAGAAAGTAAGATGTTTCAATCAGTACTAAGTAGCAGCTGCCCTTGATGATTTTTAAAATAAAGTGAAATATAAAATAAATTAATAGAATATTCAGACTAGTATATGTAGAGGTGCATAATAGGATATGACTTGACATGATGATGTCATTATGTACTGCTACTATGTCTGAAATAATGTAAAAATAAAAAAAAATGAAGAAAATAAATAAATTTTCAGAGGGCTCTCCATAGGGAGGGATATCAAGCAGCCAAAATAAAAGATACTACTTGTACGCATAAAGGTACTTCTACATATAGAATTTAATTTCCCTGCTCTTATGCTTTGTCTTCAGCAAAGACAATTTGGAATAAGATATGCACAGTGGAGTTTAGGTCTCATCATAAAACATCTTAAGTATCTTGAAGATTTAAAGACCTGCAAACCCCACAGCTGGCCCAGGTAACAATATTTTGACCACACACCTCATGTAAGTTCAGGTTTTTAGATCCACCAGAGTAATCTCATGACCTTGGAAAATGCTTCTCTGTTAGCTTTCCTTAACAACGGAAGTTGCTTGTGATTACTAGAATAAGTCCATCATGTAGGAGGACAAGTGGTTTCCTCTGTATGTGTAGGTGGATAAATAACATTATGGGATAGATATTTTCCAAGATCTGAATGGACCAAGGCACCTAACTCTTATTGACTTGTGCCATTGAAAATCTACTCCTACCATGAGTTTATTCCATTTTTAACAGAGCCTTGTGAAATTCTGCAGCTTTGCTTCGTTTCACTTGTGCTCACATTTTCACTTTGTCAAACCACATAATTTTTTTAAATCAAAATGTTTCATTTTGACATTTTTGAAACAAAGTATTTTTTTTTCAGTTTGAAATGGTTTCAATTTTGAGCATTATTTTAAAGATTTTTTTAAACATCTTTTAAATAATTTTTTTAAAGAACTTGAAACAAAATGTGTTGTTTCAGGTCAAACAAATGTTCTATTCTACTTGACTTTTTTTTTTGCGACGTAAGGAAATTGCCAGTGAACCAAAGCTATTTCTCCAGCACTATCTGGAATAGCCCAATGGCTCTTCAGGTAGGAATCCCATCCTGCCTTGGTGGCAGGGTCTGTGATTGGAAAAATCTTGGGGAGCACTTGGATACCCAGACTGGTGAGGCCCTACCTGCCAGGCAATGCAGCTGGTGAAAATTCTGGTCCCTCACTGGATTTAAAAGCAAATCCATTGCACACTGATTGCTATAATCAGTAACAGTGGGATTAAACCAGAACTGGCTGAAAAACGATAACTGTTTTTGTGAATTTTGAAATTTTATTTCTGCATGTCAAAATCAACTTTTTTTTTTAAAAGAATATTTTGGAAGTTTTGTTGTCCCCTTTCTTTTCCCTTTTTCCTGTTTTCCATTTTACCCTGGGAAAAACAGGGGAAATGGGGATATGAAAACTGAATTTTTTGTTTCATTATATTTTCATTTTTTCTCAAAAAGTTTAAGAAAAATCACTTTTTTTTTTTTAAAAAAAGGGCCATTTTTCAGCTAAAAACTTCTTGACTGAAAAATTTCAACCAGCTCTAGTTAAAGTGTATTTAGAGTGTGTGTTTTGAAGGCTCAGGTGTACAGACTTGTTTCATTTGCTTCCTCTTCTTTTCTGTAAGAAGTGAAGCTGGACAATTTTGTTGTTGTTGAAAAATTTTGTTTTTCTAGGGCCAAAACTATTCAGTTGAAGGGGAAAAAAATCAGAAGAACTGGAACATATAATTTAAATGTTTTGTTTCTCAATGTTTTATTGTGACTTTACAGTTCAAAATGGTGTTTTGATTTCAAATTTGGCATATTAAAAACAAAACAAAAAAGGATGAAAAACATGAAGTGTCCAGATAGGAAGAAAATGAAAAAAAATTGTTTAGAGTCCATTCAAAACATTTCCGTTGATTCTAAATGAAATATTTTTGAGGATTTTTTTTTAATTTTGATGAAAATTTTTGAAAAAAAAGTCATTATGGTTTGAATTGAACCAGATTTTTTTTTTAATTTTTCAGTTTGGCCCTAAACCAAAAAATCCGTTATTTGCTCATTGCCAGTGGAGTACCTTCACCCCATATATGACTTTGGACGAGGAGTGAACAGGCTCATTCCTGTGCTTCCCAGTAATCCCTAGTACTGCACATTTCATAGGACTGTCTGCTCTGTTGTGAATAAAGCTGCCTGAACTCTTCCAGTAAAGGAGTCCCGTTCCTGTGGATTAGTCCCTAGATTTCCTTATCAAAAGACAGCACTCCTTGCACTAAACTCTAAATGCTAGTGCCCAGCACAACACTGATGCCTAGGTATGAAGTCAGCCCAGGACTAACGACACCTATGTCACTCCATTAATTGAAAGACATTATGGAAATGAAAGAAGAAATCATCCCAGAAATTCAGGAATTGTGGAAAAACAATGAAGATCCCATACTCTTCTTGAGTCACTGCTTCAGAACAAGCCAGATCCTGTATTCCATCTTGTCCTACGTCTCTTCCACTGCCCATTTTTGCATTGCATGATGGTGAAAGAGAGCTCATAAATAAACATTCTGGCCATGTCTACATCTAAAATTTTGCAGCGCTGGTTGTTACAGCTGTATTAGTACAGCTGTATAGGGCCAGCGCTGCAGAGTGGCCACACTTACAGCAACCAGCGCTGCAAGTGGTGTTAGATGTGGCCACACTGCAGCGCTGTTGGGCGGCTTCAAGGGGGGTTCGGGGAACGCGAGAGCAAACCAGGAAAGGAGACCAGCTTCGCCGCGGTTTGCTCTCGCGTTCCCCGAACCACCCTGCAAACCGCAGGGAAGGAGACCTGCTTCCTCGGGGGTTCGAGGAACGAGAGAGCAAACCGGGAAAGGAGACCAGCTTCGCCGCGGTTTGCTCTCGCGTTCCCGGAACCACCCTGCAAACCGCAGGGAAGGAGACCTGCTTGTTCGGGGAACGCGAGAGCAAACCGCGGCGAAGCTGGTCTCCTTTCCCGGTTTGCTCTCGCGTTCCCCGAACCACCCTGCAAACCGCAGGGAAGGAGACCTGCTTCCTCGGGGGTTCGAGGAACGAGAGAGCAAACCGGGAAAGGAGACCAGCTTCGCCGCGGTTTGCTCTCGCGTTCCCGGAACCCCCCTGCAAACCGTAGGGAAGGAGACCTGCTTGCTCGGGGTTCGGGGAACGCGAGAGCAAGCAGGGGAAGGAGACCAGCTTGATTACCAGAGGCTTCCTCAGGTATGCTGGGATACCTGCTTATTCCACGGAGGTCAAGAAAAGCGCTGGTAAGTGTCTATACTTGATTACCAGCGCTGGATCACCAGCGCTGGATCCTCTACACCCGAGACAAAACGGGAGTACGGCCAGCGCTGCAAACAGGGAGTTGCAGCGCTGGTGGTGCCCTGCAGATGTGTACACCTCCTAAGTTGCAGCGCTGTAACTCCCTCACCAGCGCTGCAACTTTCTGATGTAGACAAGCCCTCAGTGTCCCTCGCTAACAAGAGGAGGAAATGTCAGAAAACACAAATATAAAATGCAAACCCAATTGATGCAACCGACGAAGTGGGTATTCACCCACGAAAGCTCATGCTCCAATACGTCAGTTAGTCTATAAGGTGCCACAGGACTCTTTGCTGCAATTAATACTGTAATTGAAGAAAAGGAGAATTCTCTTATTTTTCTTCGCGTGCTTCCTCATATCGATTCCAATTAGGTGTGCTTGGGAATCACCTAATTGGAATCGATATGAGCAAGCACTTGAAGAAGAAAAGACGGTTACTCACCTTTGTAACTGTTGTTCTTCGAGATGTGTTGCTCATATCCATTCCAAACCCGCCCTCCTTCCCCTTTGTCGGAGTAACCGGCAAGAAGGAACTGAAGGGCCATTGGGTCGGCAGGGGTATATATCCGGCGCCATAACGGTGCCACTCCAGGGGCGACCCAGCCGACCCATCGAGTGTTGCTAGGGTAAAAAACTTCCGACGAATGTGCACGCGGCGCGCGCACACCTAATTGGAATGGATATGAGCAACACATCTCGAAGAACAACAGTTACAAAGGTGAGTAACCGTCTTTTCTGTTATGGATAATGCCCTGGAACTCAGAACCTAGATTTACCAGGATTATGAAATAGGCCATGCATCAAATGTCAGTTTTAAAATACCTGACATTAATGGAAGGTAGAGCAATTGTCAAACATAACATTGCTTCATTATGCACTCCATTCTTATTGTAGCTGCCCCTGCTGTAGATTTCCTTGGCCAAGCTCCAATGGCATTGCCACTGGCAGAAGAGAGTTCAGACTTGATTCATAGTTATTGTAATTTAACCCACTGCAGAGTAATGACATTACTGCATTTTCCTTAGTGTTCACTATGCGGGAAGTCTGGAAAATACCAGCACTCTGGAGGTTAAATGCAGAAAACATAATGTTCTTGATTCATTAAAACGTAGAGCCCCATGTTTGTTTTTGTTTTGATGCCATATTGTGGCTTGCTAATAGAGTTTCAGCACTCCCAACAGGATGGCCCTGGCTTATGTTAATATTTGATTAGAGTTTAGAGTACTCAATATAACTTCTGGACAGCTGAGACTGCCATCCCTAGAATTGGAAGATTCAATTTCTGAAGGGGAATGGAGCAACATTTAGTGATTATTTCATATTTTCTTTTTAAATGCTAGTCCTAGGGAAGGCTGTTTTATTTTTGATGGAAGAACTGGTAAAGAGCTAAGCTCAGTATCAGAATGGGTGCTGACAAAGATGTAAATGGTGGGATTTTCAAAATCACTTTGCATTGGTCTTTCTTGCATCTCATTAAAGTCCATGGTAAAACTCCCATTGATTTCAACAGAAGTGAGGCCACTTAGGTCAACACCGAGTACCATTGAAATTCCCATTGTATCCTTATAGTGTACAACCAAGTATTTATAAATCACTTCCCTCCTTTATTTACTTGTACAGTTCCAAGCTCAGAATCCCTAGTTATTGCTGCAAAGTTAGACTATGTCACAAACATACTGAAGATCAGAAAACTGCAAAGTACTTTTAGGAGCCAAAATATTAAAAAAAACCAAAAATTGAAGACATTCTAATAACATCTTCAGGGCCCCACATCTGTCTGTCTTCATGGGAGGTAAGCCTGGACAACAGCTCTATGGAGGCTAGTAATACAGTTCCTTATATATTATGTTTTGTGTATGTAATTAAAGACCTTACAAAATTGTTAGGGTCCCCAGTCTGTCACTTCTATATATTGTGTTTAAATATGCATATTATGGAGGCATCTATATTGGCTCCATGATTAACACTGCATCAGATTCCATCTTTGAAATTATTTAAAAAATTGGAAGGAATGAATTCTAGCAGCTGTATTTGCATGTTGGCAATACATATGCTCACATATTATATCAATCTTGCAGACAAGTGACAAGAACCATTAAGAGAAGAACTCACAGAATGGCTAGATACAGACTGAACAAGTATCAGGTTGGGTCCCCCAGTACATCTGAATGTTGCTGACTAGAATTCCCATCTGGATTGACAACTTGTTTTGTATCTGCCTTAAGACTCGGTGGATAAGAAGATGCTACAAAACAACAGGATTGGCCTTGATCTATGCAAAACAGGAGAGTTTAGTAGTTTAAACTGGAGTAGATGGTGGAATTCTTAAATGAGGAGGTGTTGCCCACAGAAAGAAGAGGTCCCAGAATAAGAAGCTCCATGTTAATTAAAACAGAGGCTGTGGTGAAGTTAAGTGATTGGCCCAAAATTGCATAAGTTCTGTGGTAGAGCTGGGAACTAAACCTACACATGTAGAACTCTCATTATGCCTTAACCAGAAGTAAATTTTTCCTCCTGGACTTTGCATTCCCTACCATAATATATGGAGATATACCTATCTCATAGAACTGGAAGAGACCCTGTAAGGTCATCAAGTCCAGCCCCCTGCCTTCACTAGCAGGACCAAGTATGGATTTTGCCCGAGATTCCTAAGTAGCCCCCTCAAGGATTGAACTCACCACTTAGGGTTTAGCAGGCCAATGCTCAAACCACTGAGCTATCCCCCTTTCTTTGTTTTCCTGCATGATTGATGACTATTAACTGTTTAAATGCAAATTGTGCAGCACACACATTCCTTTGTTTAGGACAGACCTCTTTGCCAACTTTTGTTTGGACAGGGCCGCATAGTTGGGAACATGTGTTAATAAAACCATAAAGGGGTATCTTATAATTTCACATGCAATGTTGCCACACACATTTTACCAGAACAATAATGACCAGCAAATGATGAGCTTTCTAATGATACCTCAAAAGGCAAACTTTGTACAAAAATCATTACAATTGTGTGTAGGGTGTGAATTCAGTGGTACATTCTGTCACGTGTGCATATATAGTGAAAATATGTTCTTAAAGTTTGTGTCTAGGTACTGGTCACCAGCAAAGATGAAAAAACGGTTTTCTGTCAGACAAATACGTTTATCCATCTATCTGTTTGTGTAATTTGTTCTTGTTCACAATGAGTCTTCATTTGCATTCAATTCAGACTGGTCACAGAAGGATAATGAGAACTTCAGAAAGAAACTAACAAGAAGAGAAGAACACTGTGTGGGGATGGGTTGGGGAAGAGAGAAGAACCTTATATTGAGGTGTACTTCACAGATTTTCTCTACTATATTTGGGGGCAAAGACAATACCCTGACATCCCTCATCTAGGAAGCAAATGTACAGTTGGTTTGCTTCATTAAAATGAGTTCTCAACCAGGGCTGATTGAAAATGCTGGAGATAACTTTGAGTGAGAGAAACTTCTTCAGACAGGAGCTTAAACTGTTAGTTTAGTTTCTAGAAAGCATGTTATGCATTTTATTTTATATGTAACCATTTGTTTCCAGTATCCTTAGTAACTATCATTTGAATCTCTATTCTTTTAAAATAAACTTATTTATGTTTTCACTATAAGTAGATCTAAGTGCTGTGGTATTAAGCGAAGTGGTGATCCTGAGTTGAATGTTATAAGCTGGTGTTGCTGTTCCTTTTGGAACAGTAGGCTTGGTAATGCTGTGAGCGTTCGGTGCATAAGAGGTGTCAGGGTTCCCTCCCCACTCTGAACTCTAGGGTATAGATGTGGGGACCTGCATGAAAGACTCCCTAAGCTTATTTCTACCAGCTTAGGTTAAAAACTTCCCCAAGGCACAAATTCTTCCTTGTCCTTGGACATTATGCTGCCACCACCAAGTGAGTTAGAGAAAGATTCAGGAAAAGGGCCACTTGGAGTTCCTGTTTCCCCAAAGTATCCTCCCAAACCCAGTTCAACCCCTTTCCTGGGGAGGCTGGAGAATAATATACCAACCAAATAGGTAAACAAGGTGAGCACAGACCAGACCCTTGGGTTTTTAGGATATTAAGGTTCTTAAAAACAGAACTTTATTATAAAGAAAAAAGTAAAAGAAGTACCTCTGTAAAAACACGATGAAGATGATTTTACAGGGTAGTAAGAGTTAAAACACAGAGGATTCCCCTCTAGACAAAACCTTAAAGTTACAAAAAACAGGAATAAACCTCCCTCTTAGCATAGGGAAAATTCACAAGCTAAAACAAAAGATAATCTGACACATTTCCTTGCTATTACTTACAATTTGTAATCTTAGATGCTTATTTCAGATATGGCTTTAGGAAATGTATTTTTCCTGCCCTGGTCCCTCTCTATCCCGGAGAGAACAACAAACAGAGCACAAAACAAAAACCTTCCCCCACAGATTTGAAAGTATCTTCTCCCCTTATTGGTCCTTTTTGTCAGGTACCAACTAAGTTATTTGAGCTTCTTAACCCTTTACGGGTAAAGGAGGGATTTTATGCTACCCTTAGCTGTATGTTCATGACAAGGGGCTAGACCAGGGGTGGGCAAACTATGACTTGTGGGCTGGATCCAGCCCACCAGCCATTTTAATCCAGCCCTCGAGCTCCCACTGGGGAGTGGGGTTTGGGGCTTGCCTTGCTCCAGAGCTCTGGCCAGAGAAAAGGATTGGGGGGCACTCCACGTGGCTCCCAGAAACAGCAGCATGTCCCCCGTCTGGCTCTTACGCATAGGGGCAGCCAGGGGGCTCCACTCCACATGCTGTCCTCACCCCAACCGCTGCCCCCACAGCTCCCATTAGCTGGGAAATGCAGCCAATGGGAGCTACAGGGGCGATGCCTGTGGGCGGATGGGGCAGTGTGCAGCAGAGCTGCCTGGCTGTACCTCCACTTAGGAACCAGAGGGGGGACATGTCACTGCTTTTGGGAGCTACTTGAGGTAAGCACCACCCACAGCTTGCACCCCTGAGCCACACCCCCCCCTACCCTAACCCCCTGCCCCAGTCCTGATCCCCCTCCTACCCTCCAAACCCCTTGGTCCTAGCCCGGAGCACCCTCCTACACCTCATCCCCAGCCCCACCCCAGAGCCCTCACCCCCCCTCCCGCACTCTACTCCCTCTATCTCAGCTGGGAGCCCCCTCCCACACCCTGAACTCCTTATTTCTGGCCTCACCCTAGAGTCTGCACACCCAATTAGAGCCCTCACCCCCTCCCTCACCCAAACACCAACTTTGTGAGTATTCACAGCCTATCATACAATTTCTATACCCAGATGTGGCCCTTGGGCCAAAAAATTTACCCACCCCTGGACTAGACACTGCAGGGAATACTCCAAGTATTCTGTGTTTGTTGCATGCACATCACTACCTATACAGAGAGGGCGAGGGCTGTGGAGACCTGGAAGGCAGTGCTTGTGTTCCCAGATGCTTTTTGTTTCAGGGAGCTCATCCACAGCTGGTACAGACAAGACTGCTTCATGCCAAGGACAGATGAGGGTGAGGTGCTTCACAACCCTGGGCATCCCTGGAGTGAGTCACACCTACATATCTGTTTAGTCATAAAATGTGTCAATCTTAGGGTACCTACCCTGATTATTTTAAACAATTTATGTATCACTTAGAGCAGAACAGGCCTGAATTTGAATTTTGTGTTAGGTCTCACAGCAGGAGACTTAGCACTGAAATGTAGATTTGTCCTGTATTTAATGCTTAGTGCTTCACTGTTACTCATGGGTTCATTATTCATAGATTTTTAAGGATTGAAGGGACTGTTCTGATCACCTACTCTGCTCTCTGTATTATATACATTATAGACTGTCACCCAATAATTCTTCCACTTACCCAGTAACTTGTAGTTTTGTGATTTTTGAGATGCTTATTGATTTACTTTCTGAAAGGTTAACAAATCCTGAAAAATTTAATGCATTTTTACCAGAAAATATATGGATTTGCTATTTATTGTTCACTTTTCATTATCTGTTCTTTTTTTAAAAGTTTCAGATAGACAATAAAGGAGTACAAACAAACATCATGTGACATAAGTGACTAATCACGCATCACAAATAAAGAACAGGAAGTAGCCAAAATGCAATTCTGAACATCCTTTTGTTCAGAAAATGGAAATCCAGCTCTAGTGAATCCAGCTCTAGTGAAGCCTGTTCTTTTTGCTGATATAGACTAACACGGCTGCTACTCTGAAATAAAATATTTGTTCAGAGCTAGAACTGTTCACAGTCGTGTCTGTTGTGCATCATGTGGCGGCCATGTGGTATGTCTGAGGTTTTAAGAGACTGTGCAGGTTGACGCCGCTCCTGTTCCTGCTTTCTGCTGCATGGCCAGAATCGGAACCCTTGTTCCTCAATGCTCTTAGCTTGCTAAGAGAACTCTTCTCCATTCCTTCTGTAAATATTTTTTTCTAGTTGTATATAGTTGTCTGCCAGTTTTTAGTCAGCTAGGGCTTCCCCGTTGGACTTTTTTCCCCTTGCACGGCACTCCCCCATTCTGGGGACTATGTCCTGGCAAGCTGGCTTCAAAAGCTGTGCTTCGTGCCTGTGCTCTTTCTCTGTAAGCAACAAGCCCCAGTGCTGTCTCTGTTGTCTCGGTGAAGCCCATGTACCTGGCCCCAGACCCACCCCCAACTGTGGCCCCAGCCTTGGCCCCTTTACCTCTGTGCATGTTCCCCCCTCCCAGAGCATGGCCCCACTCCTGACCCTGGCTCTGGAGGGCGGGAGGGAGGCATGGACAGGGGAAGTGGGGTGCACAACCCTCAAAGTTTGGGGACCACTGTTTTAGTAGCACAGGCAAGTAGCACTATAACATTTTCACTGTACTCCCTAATATTTAGGCCTTTATATGGTGGTTGTAAGCACTTGCTGGGACTTAAAGTTTTCCTAAGGTTTAGGGTACTGTGAATCAGGTCTCCTTGAGTCCATTCTCAGCTCTGCTATTGATTTTCTGTGTGAGCCTCTCTGATCTGTTTGTGCCTCACTTTTTCCATCTGTAAAATGGAAATAATGCTCGCCTATCTTCAGTCTTTGGATCAAAAATGTAATAGAACAATGTGTTACACAGCACCAGTGCTGTCTCTTTAGTCTCAGTAAAGGCCACGCCATTGCCCACTGCTCCATCTGCCGCTTGTTCCTGCCTTGAACTCAGGAAATTAGGGAACTTCACCTCTGCAAACCCCTGATAGAGGAGGCTATGTGCCCACATGTGCAATCAGATCTAGCACTGACGGATCTGCTGGAGCGATGTCCGTCATCGACGGCGAGCACCTCCTGAGCCTGTGCTGTACAGCAGGGGTTCTCAAACTGGGGGGTTGGGACCCCACAGGGCATCGCAAGATTATTACATATGGGGGTTGCGAGCTGTCAGCCTCCACCCTAAACCGCACTTTTCCTCCAGTATTTATAGTGGTGTTAAATATATAAACATTTGTTTTTCATTTATAAGCCTCGTACTCAGAGGCTTGCTATGTGAATGGGTCACCAGTACAAAAATTTGAGAACCACTGCTGTACAGCATCAGAGGTATTGATGCAACCGCTAAAGCCCCATTTTTCATATAAGAAACGTAGGCATGGGCATAAGGGAGACTCGCTGATGGGGAACCACCGCTACATGCAGCATTGACTTCCCAAGCTGTGCTAGGTCGCTTCAGCAATGTGCTTATCCTTCCTTCCCTTACCCTTCTCCAAAGGACCATAGTCAGTACCAGGACCTACTCCAATGCATAGCTATGACTCTTAGTCTGCCAGTGAAAGATGTTCAGGACCCACAGAACTAGTTCCTGGACATCTTGTTGTAGCCTTCTGGGACTTCCTGCATTCCCATCCCTATCCACAAAGCCACCTTGCAACCAGCTGACGCAGTCTGGCCCAGCAAAGGCTTCCTGTGTCCCTACCCTAAAGTGGGTGGAACACTGCTACTTCCTGCCATCTAAGGTTATGGACTACCTATTTACTCCCCTACCCCCACCAACTCGCTTGTGGTTCACGCAGCAACCAAGCGCGCCTAGCAACGACACCTCAATGTCACCCCTCCTGATTGGGCAGCGAAGAAGCTTGACCTGCTGGGGCACAAGGTCTGTTCCTCCATGGGCCTCCAGCTCCACACTGCCAACTACCAGGCCATCCTGGCCAAGTATTGCTTCCTCTCTCACTCCAAGTTGGCAGAGTTCCAGGCCTTTCTCCTGACAGAGAAACAGCAGGATTTTCAGGTCACACCTTTTTCACTCGCTATGCCATTGCCCCTGCAGCAGTGGTGGATGCAGCATACAGACTGTGACTTCTTGAGAGCCCTTGCACCCACCTCCATGCTGAGCACTGCTCGCTACTCTCCCATGTCTGGAATCCATATAGGGAGCATTACTCGAAAAAGAAAAGGTTACTTACTGTGACTGGATGCTCTTTGAGATGTGTGGTCCCTATTTGGATTCCAATACCCACTCTCCATCCTCTCTGCTGTGGGCTCCATTGCTTGCTGGTAAGAGAGACCTGGTGTAGTATCGACCCATACAGCCATTTAAAGCGTCAGCCACACCATGTGGCCGACACGTGCGTGTCAATGGACACTGCTATGAACAGTTCCCACTCCAGCACATGGCATGTATGCGTACCCGCATCTGGAATCCATTTAGGGACCACACATCTCGAAGACTCTCCAATTACAGTAAGTAACCTCCTCTTTCAAAACTTTCTGCAAGGAAACTGAAGTTTTTCATTTTCAAGTTTTCCTGTGAAAAATTTTATTTTCACAAAATTGTGTTTTTCAGTAGGAAAACTTTCCACCTGAAAAACTTTGATCAACTCTATATATTTATTACGTTACCTAGTAACAATCATGGAACAGCCCCTTACTCTCTACTACAGAGTTAATGTTGAACTGGAGCTTTATCTCAACTGTAGTATGAAAGAAAACCTACTTCTTGAAATCCAATATATAAATATGTTAATATAAACTCCAAAGTACACAGATTCTGCACCCCCCCTTTCTTTGTAGGTACAGCTCCCTCACAGTGACAGTTTTGACAGGACTATCTTTGAACAAATTTCAGTTAAATAATCAACTAGTTATTTTGAGAACTGCTGTCACTGTTGATAATTTTAAAAATATTATGTTTATATTGAAATGCTTTGTCGGTCAGCATTTTCAGTATTAAAAAAAAATAACCCTTATGAACTGCACAGGCAGCTACTGAGGTGGATGGGAGTATAGCAACAGCACCAGGAGGTCTTCAGTGAATACTTCTTGGCTATTTTATCCTTCTTTTGAGAGTTAAGTTCCAGAAACCTGCTCTTAAAAAAAAAAAAAAAGTTATCTCAGGTGCTGGGAACTGAATGGAACACTGAGAAATAGTTTGGTTTAATGTAGCTATTTTACACATTTTAAGTTAATTTAGTGCTCCTGGAAATGTTCTGAATTTGAAAATCTTGAGGAGTTGGGTCTTCAAGACTAGTTATCCATAAGATTACCTCACATCCATATGTCTTTATTCTGACCCGGAAGGACCATTTATAGGGATGAGAGAATAGTTTAATCTCCACACTCCTTCAGTTCTTGGCTTCTCTGCTGACAATGCTAATAAAAGAGCCAACTGTGATGATGGTTTTAGTGATGTGGATATCTGTTCCCATGGGATAGATGTCCACTATGATAAAACATCAACAGCTTTCAAGAAATACACTACAAACCTGCCCCAGATTTGCACTAGTTCGTTACAGGTAGTAGGTTCTGATTCCATTTCTAAATCCTTGAGACATCTTTATTTAATAGGCACTGTACCTACTTAGAAGCTACTGTACGTATTATTTGTGGCCCATTGTTTGTTTTTGTGTATCAATTGTTATACTGTAATACATCTTAGACCTTTCACGGTTTATTAAAGTTTCCAGAGTCCCAGTGATATACTGTAAAATCAAGTCATCTGAGGCAATAGGCGATAATGCACAGTTGTCTAGTAATGTCATTCCAGGAAAGACAAAGGCAGAGAATAAAAAAATCTAGTTCTTTGAAGCCTCACTGAGACTGAACATGCCCTTTTGGTAAATTGCAGGGTTAGCATAAGGAAGTAAACATTATGCCACTTTGTCTCCCCCCTCCAGAAATCCCCATGAGGGAACTGAACATCTTAAAATAAGTCTTGGGAGGTATATACAAATTTAAAAAATTGGTGGTGGTGGGTGTGTGATAGACAATAGAAATGAATGAAATCCTAGAAAACTGAATTTGTAGTGTCCAACGCAGTAAGGTCCACAAATTATCTTAATTTATCTCCTGAAGGCTTTTTTTTCCAGCTTCCCTAAAAATTAAGATACAGATATGCTATCTAGCACAAACAAATCTTAAATACTGGCTGTCAAAGTGGCTTTACATTTTTTTCTGCCTTTTTAATATTCAGTATATTTTAGTTTTTGCTTGTACTTAAGTGGCAGGAGTTTATTCTCTTTTAGAGGCTAGATCAGGGGTAGGCAACCCATGGCACAGGTGCCGAAGGCGGCACACAAGCTGATTTTCAGTGGCACTCACACTGCCTGGGCCCTGGTCACTGGTCCGGGGGGCTCTGCATTTTAATTTAATTTTAAATGAAGCTTCTTAAACATTTTAAAAACCTTATTTACTTTACATAAAACAACAGTTTAGTTATATATTATGGACTTATAGAAAGAGATCTTCTAAAAACATTAAAATGTATTACTGGCACGCAAAACCTTAAATCAGAGTGAATAAATGAAGACTCGGCACACCGCTTCTGAAAGTTGCCGACCCCTGGGCTAGATGAACACTGTATCTGATTGTTTTACATTATAGGCATGTGATTGAAAGCATACTTTGCATCCATGTGCCTGTATTGTGTTATATATGATGTATATTTATCTGTATATACCCCGATGGAAAACATCTGTTCAGAGATAACTTTTTAAGCCATCCTAAAAGATTTAATAAAAATGTATAGCTGAGCAATAAAATTCTATAGGAAGAGTCTTCGGGGTCGGGGGAGAGAAAGAGAGGATATAATTCATTTATATTATATAGGTTTCTAGAATAATTTATAGAAAACTATTCAGTTTCCACAAGACCCTATAGGTCTCACCTGTCACCTTTTCACAATTGGTTGTGTGTGTGTATAAAATATCTATTGTATATAATTTTATTTTCATATGCACGCACCCACATGGAACATATTCCAGGCTGTGTGTGAGCTGCACATGGTACAAGAATGGTGTACATGCAAAGAAGGCTTTAAAGTGAGGGGGCTCTGTAGAAAATAAAATAAAATAAAATAAAATGGAGCAACAGGCTGCATTATCCTTTCTGTGGATTCCCTGCCAGTTAGATGGGGGGAAGATGAGACATGTCTGACAGCCCCTGTTTCTGATCCTTGCACTACCACAAAGTCAACATGCCACAAAGGGTCTTCATGGGGTCTGGTGAATGGGGAGGGTCCTGGGGCATGGGTGTGATAGACTTCTCACACAGACAGGAGGAAATCCTACCAAGTGTTAGATATTCCCTGTAGGTACTCCTCCCAAATAGCAGCTTTGTAGCCACAGGCTGCCGGCCAGCCTCTCCTTCACTCTTGCTTTCCCCTACAACTAGTGGGGAGTCGGGGAAGAGAAGAAGATTGGAAATTTAGCTGGTGCAGTGATTCCCAGAGAGGCAGGTCAGAGATTGAAAATGGTTGGGGTTGGGGCAGGAAATTGAGGGGATGGAAATTGAGGAGAAGGGAATTGATAACAAACTGGTAGGGCCTTACCAACTTCACAGCCATGAAAAACGTCATGGACCATGAAATCTGGTCTCCCTCATGAAGTATGGTCTTTTGTGTATTTTTACCTTATACTATACAGAATCCATGGGGGAGAGCAGCATTTCTCAAACAGGGGTCTCAACCCAAAAGGTGGCTGAGGGAGTCATAAGGTCATTGTAGAGGGGGTCGCAGTATTGCCTTCTTCACTTCTGCACTGCCTTCAGAGCTGGGCAGCTGGAGAGCGGTGGTTGCTGGCCGAGGGCCCAGCTCTGAAGGCAGCAGCACAGAAGTAAGAGCGGCAATACTCTGATACCTCCCCCACCAACAAACACATAATAGCCTTGTGACACCCCTGCCCCAACAATCTCTTTTTGGGTCAGGATTCCTGCAGTAACAACACCATGAAATTTTAGATTTAAATAGTCGAAATCATGAAATTTACAGTTTTTAAAATTCCGTGACCATGAAATTAACCAAAATGGACCAAGAATTTGATAGGCCCCTACAAATTAGGGAGAAAACCATTTCTGGATAGAGCATGACAGGTTATGGAGGGTAACCTCGAGAAAGGGAAAGGAGCAACATAACAATTCATCCCTGCCCACCAGGAGGCATTCTGCCTTGCCCCATAGCTCTGAACAAGTCAAAGCAGTGTCACTCCAGGAGCACCTCATAACTTGGCAGTGCACATGAAGTTAATGGAAACAATCGGTGCACAGGTGAAGACTATTTTTGTGAAGTATAATCATTTTAACCTGATGGTGTCCCTTTAAATTGTCTCATGCTCCCTCAGAACTGCACATCAGTTTGCAGAACTTTTTGTTCTTCTGAAGATGCCTCCTACTTTGGAGAGATTGCAATAAATAGAAAGCTATTTATATTAGAGCTGTAGTAGATTCTCTGCATGTTACTTCAAACAAACTACAGAATTAATGGGAAAGTGGGGAGGAGGTTACTTTTGCAGATAATATATTGCTGTCAGTTCCAACGAGTCTGAAACACCTTTGCAAAGGTCCTTACTTTATGCCATATAGTTCATTGTAGGACTCAGTCCTTGAGGATTACTCAGATAGGTAAGGATTGTTGGGTCAAGCTCATAATTTCCAGCTTCCTTTCTGTAGCTTCATCTTGGTGTTCACTACTGAATTATTAGAGATAAATTAATTATAAGGGATAAGGGCTATTATTTTCAATAGGTCTTTTAAATTTGGTGCAGTAAGTGCCATCTCTGTTGTTTATTATCTTTTGTGTGTGATGACCACTTTTATTATGGACAACTACCAAAGGTCCATATTTACAGGAAACTAAAAACTAGTCCAACTATAGTTACCAATTCCATTTACTGTTTTTAGAGGACCACTTTTTCTTATAAATGAGAAATGCCATTTATTTTGACTCACTCTGCAGTGCATTCGTGGGAGAATGGGCTTCTTAGTATGCTAAGCATCTATTATTTATGAAATTTTTTAGTTGGTGATGAGAAAATCCTAATATGGATTTGTACTGTGTTTGAACAGCTTTAGTTTACATTGATTTTTTTCCCCCCCGAAGACAAAAGGTTACCATTGCAGATGTTGTTGGTGAGACATGATGTACGTGTAAAGTATTACAGTGGTGCAAAATATAAATGGTTTGGAAAATGCATCCTGTACTCTCAAGTTAAAAACTTGCCTCCCTTTTGCAAAACTAACTCTTGCATCTTTAACCTATCCTACTATTTGAATTCACTGAGTCTTTTTTCTTGTTTTGTTACTATTTGTTTGGCTTAAAAGCAACAGTGACAGGAAGGTATGCAATTTAGTATGTAGTTAGGCAGTTAACCTTCAATATATTCTATGCTGCTATGCAGATAACAATGTTAACAGGAAGTAATACGCAGGTATTAACAGTTCATTATTTTGCTGGTAGTCGGAAGTCAAGCTGGGACTTGGTGCAATAAATCAATTTCTAATCAAGCAGCAGGCAGACGTGCAGGCTTAAATGCAAAATATACAAAATAATATTGATTTCTTAAGAAAGGATTCAATAAAGAATAAGTGATAACTGAGGGCGAAAGGGTAAACAATGAAGTTCATAGGTCGGGGGATGAAATTCAGCAGTGTGAACTGAAGTGAAGGTGTATGGGAGGACAACGGGGAGGGGAGAGAACAGAGCAGCTGTGCACAGCTATATGGTGTGGAGAGGGTAGAGGTGTTGATGGGGATCCAGTGGCCACCTGCTTCCCCATTCTCTGCTGCAACAGTAGGCTCAGAGTTGTGGGGAGCTGCTCAATAACCCCTATAGGTTTGGGGTGGATTTGATTTTTTCATCACCTCCATTCTCCTCCACCCTGAAATATGAGGGCTTTTAATTTTTCCAAAATCTCTTATTTTTAACATTTATTATTCTAACTCTGGAAATTCTTGTTATCTATATAAAGGTCTAAACTCTTCATGTTATATTGTGGCAAAGAGTTCCACAGGCTAATTGTGCATTGTGTGAAGAACAAGGACTGTTTGTGTTCATCAGGATAATTCACATTAGTAGGTTTTTAGGATCATGCCTGTAATTAGTTATTATTTCTGTTTTAGTTATATTACATTTAGATTAAATTACTTTTATATTTTGTTTCCTCTACTATTTAACCTAATCTTAAACCCCTCTAGGGATGGAGCCTTTCAACAGATTATTCCATTGCTAAATTGCCTTTGCTATTAAAATTTTATATCTAATGTCTATCCCAAATGTTTCCCTTAATTTTTTTTTAAAGTAACCAGCTATTGTACCTTCGTGTACAGTTCCCAGCAGGTATAATCTTCCCTGCTCCTGTATATTGTTACCTCTCAAATATTTGTAGGCATGTTTATCAGATCTCCCTCATCTAACTTAAATTAGAAATACAACATCAGACATACCCAGTTTTCTCTATTGTTTCTTGAGTAAGCGTCATACTTCCACTTGGAATAGCTGTAAAAGCAGTAAAAAAAAAGATTCCTGACAAGATGATTTATCATGTACTATTTCTTTCTAGTTTTTTTGAGAGCAAAATTCTTTAAGATCCACACAGCAGACCTCTACACAGGTATTTTACAGTTCTTGTGTGTGAAGAGGAACATTGGGCTACATAGCTTCCATGGTGCTCAGAGATAGGAATTTTGTTCAAAATCTTCCTTTGTTATGGTTTATAGATGTTGTTATTCTTTCAGTAGTGGCTCAAAGAGCAAACCCCATACAAAGCAATGCTTTTACATTTAACAATTACACTAAGCATTCACAAGTAAAGTTGACCAGAGCTGACAGTGGTGCCTTGTGGCACCTTTCATACTTTAAAAATTTTGTTTTTGTTCCAGTGTGGAACAAAACCAAAACTGTGCGTGCCTTGCCATCTACTGGGGGTTAGGGCACTGGCTTAGAATGTGGGAGATGCAGGTTGAAGTTCCTGCCTGCATCTGATTCAGAGCAGAATTTTTCTTCCAAGATCACTCAGAATCAAGCAAAAGCATGGACATGAACTTCTGAGCCTTCTAAATCTCAAATCAGTACCCTAACCGGTAGTTTAATATAGAGTGGGAAGGAGACTTGTGCTTTCCCCCTCTCTTCCTTTCTGACAAAAATGAATGTGCCACATCTCACAAAACATCTTGATTTCCACTGAAATCACTTAGCAGTGGCTTTTTGGCTTCTCCCCTGCATGCAATCTTGCATGGAGAAGGGAATGCGTAAAGAAGATATGTACCTCACGGGCAGCTGTTCCCCACACCTCCAGTAGCCCTCTTCTGATGGTGAGGGTGGTTTTGCTGGCCTTAGAGAAGAGGCTGGATTTTGCATCAGTGCAGCGATTCCTAATGAATGCATTTCTGGATCACTAGACTTTAGAGAGAAAAGTAATTCTCATCAATAGTAGATGCTCAACATTTTGATAGATACAGACCTTGTCTGAAAGCTGCTTACAAGTTTATTGTTTAATAAAATGCTCATTTCTATGGTTAAACAGAGAAAACAGTGTAATTAAAATTTATTAAGTCATAGAAGAGCTGGCTAAATGGAGAACGTTTTTTAATAGCTGGCTTTTTTGTTGCTAATCATCTCAAAATAACTTAGCTCTTTCTCTGCTGCTGAGAATAGGTGATAGTTATGAGCTCTGTGTGAGCTTTACAGACAGTGGCCCTGGACATTAGTTTAATAAATAAATATATCTCCATCTTGTTTGTTATGCCACCATAGTACATACCTCTTGTTATCAAGTTGCTGCCTCCCTTTCCTTTTCTTTTTTGCACCTTCTTTTCCCCTTTCAGGACAAACTGCTAAATGGATATGTAGAGTGATATACTGTATAGACATCAGTTTGTGCAATTAGATCATGGATAAAGGGATTTGAAAGGGGAAACAAAGAGGAACCTGAGGTCGTTGTTTGGCTCATTTATAACTTTTAGGGTTCTTGACACATATGCTGTGACATGTATGATGGTTTGAACTAACATGTGTTTGTTTTCCTAGTGGGACCCACAACATAGTCTTCACTTGTTGTTTCATGTGTTAAGTTAGTTTTCCAAGTTTAACGTCAAGGTAATTTTGTGTGTGGTGCTTTTGAAATGCTGTGTAACAAACTTTCTGAAGAAAAGCCATGATATAGCACCAAAGTTGTCCCATGTGGGTTTTACCAGCAGATTATGATTTACACTTGGCCTTTGGGAACCCGAGAAAGGTCACGATAGAATCCCGTAGTGACCACTGAATGAAGCAGTTAGAGATTTTTGAACTATGGTCTATGAATATAATGAGCAAGAGTTTCCTTTTCTGTTTAGAGAGAGTGAGTCATTTTGAATTTTTGTGTCTGCAGTGTTGTCTAATCCACTATATTTAAGGGCAAAATACTCTAGAAACATTTAAAAAAAACTGGAATATAATATAAAATTGATTCTAGAGTCTGTTCCTGTTCTCTTTGAAATTAACAGGAGCAAGGTCAAGCCCCTACTCTACATCAAATTGCATAGAAGAAAATGTCACTTTTTGAAAAGTGTATTAAATGTAATAAAAAGGGAAAACTAATAATGAAAAAGAATCTGCCTTGACAGTTTGTAGGCATCGGGCAGTTCTGCAACTAGCAAAATTTCCACTCAAATCAGTGAGACTTTGACTCGCAGCTGAGATTCAGGGAATGCAGCTTTCAGGCAGAAAACTTTCAAGGCCTTTCTAATACAGTTTCTATTTTTAAAAATATCTAATTTATAATAAATTCAAACCATGAAAATTAACCAACATTTTTTCTAAGAGAGAATAGTGCTTACTTTGTGACTTATTCCCCTGACCCAGATTTTCAAAGTGCCTAGTGATTTTTGGATGACTCCATTTTTAGGTGCCCAGTTTTGATATAAATTAAGGCAACTTGATTTTCAGAGGGCAGGTGTTCAGTACTTTTAATTAGGTGCCTTTGAGGTGTCTGAAATCGGGCAGCCAAAATCTGAGGCAGCCAAGATCATAGCCAGTTAAAAATCTTAGCTCCTGCCTTTTTCATGCATTCAGATACAGAACTGCATTTCCTGAGTCTCCAACCACATCATTAGACTGAACTTGAACTGTAAGAAATATAATAAAATGTCAGCTTTCACTGCAAACCAACAATGCTTACATTTGTGGTGAGACTGGAAGAGTGACAGATACTTTATTTAATTTAACAAAAAATAAAGTAAATAAGAACTGGGTTATGTCTGGACTTAAAAACTTCCTTGTTCACTTTGCTACACAGTGATGCAACACTGAGCTAGCTAGTATAAGAAAACTGGAAGGCAAAATCAGATGATTAGTCTGTTTCAGTAATACAAATTGAGTGAAATGCAAAATAGCAAACCTAATGTAAATAGTGAAAAGTAAATTGGATTTTGAGTTTTAAATGTAGAGCTTGAACAATGGAAGATGTTCTCAGTGATGCAGTTGTACCCCACTGGTATTCAGCCCAAAGTTGCCAACTCTCACTGTGTTGTTGTGAATTTCACAATATCTGCTAGTGTTTCTTTTCCTTAAAGCCTCAGTTTCTGGAGAGATGGGATCACATGAAAATCTTTCTTTCTGTCTTTCTTTCATAAATTTCTAGCTCTCATTGTTGTGAAGATGAGCTTGAACACATGAACCCTAAAGGCTAAAAAACAGACATTAAATAAATGGAACTCAAAATGTTATTAATATTAAAATCTCATGACTTTGAAGCCAATCTTTTGATTTTTGTGGGGGTTGACTCATGATTTTTGAATGCTAGGGGCTAGAACTAATGTCAGCCTGTGGTCCGCTGATAGCCAGCTAATCACATGGTCTTTCCTCTTTATTACCAGCTGCTACATTGCATTAAAAGGCATCTAAAACACATTAGACATCTCCCTAACACTACTTTTCCATGAAGGCATCTGATGCAGTTGTGATAGGGAGGTTCTGCAATCCATGGTTTGGAGTGGAGGTGCCCTGAGAGATCATAATTGGGAGGGAAGGTTTCTACAAGACAATCTCTGTTAATATGTAGTGTCTGCTTTGGAAAATATGAGAACCCTCAGTATACATCTCTTCTAATCCTGCGTAGAGACATCAATAACAAGTCCCACAGGAACACATACTGTCTGAGATCTTATCTGAATTTTTCTACAGAAACCCTGATTGTCAACACTTGTGCATGAGCCTTATTGTAGTCAGTGGATGTGTTCATGCTATTTAATTACCTTATTGACAATCCAGATTACATTGTTCAAAATAAATAATGCATTCAAGGAATCAGTATGGTACTAGGTTTTTAAGGTCAGGCTTGACAAAGCCCTGGCTGGGATGATTTAGTTGGGGATTGGTCCTACTTTGAGCAGGGGGTTGGACTAGATGACTTCCTGAGGTCTCTTCCAACCCTAATCTTCTATGATTCTGTGATTTTATATTGGTGACAATTTATTTTTTGGCTGTGAAAATGACATCCTTTGGTACATTTTGTCTTTAAACAGATGACTTATTATATGAAAAAAGGTCCCATAATCAACAGACAGACTTTGTGTGATAGTTGCTTACAGGAACATTTGTGTACAAAATAATGCTAAATAAAAATATCTTGTATTTTAGTGATGCCCAAATACCATCTATTCAGATTATAAAGGAAAGTAGGATTTAAAAAAAAATCCAGTATGCTGGACTCCTCTAGCCCATATTTAAAAAAATGCTTCAGGTTCTTCACAGTAGAGTAAATGGGAGAAAAACGCATGTCAGTTTTTTACAACTGCTTTATAAATGGTGATTTCTATCTTTCTTACGTATTCAGTTTTTAGTCAGGATGCATTGCCAGATTTTGAACCCTCTAATTGTGAACATCAATAACCACTGGAACACAGAAAAGGTGAAAATTGATAGCAATGGTCATGGTTAGTTGCAGGTGAGTAGATGTAATAAATATTGTCAGTGTTGTGTAGCTATTGTAAATCTTAAGGAATCCTTTTCCATTTGTTTCTGGTGGCGATAAGACAAATAGTCAGAGTAGTGACTCTGACTGCTGGTGGAAGAACTTCTTCCCACTTCATTCTCAGAAATGCAGGAAACTTCACTTACTAATGGTATGTCCACATGATGGGTGCTGGTACCACAGCTGCAGTGCTACAAGTGTGCTGCTGTAGGCGCCAACATTGGTGGAAGGGATGTTTTCCTAGCTGTGTCTATGCCAGGGGTTAAGTTGACTTATCTATGGTGCTGAGGGGTATGAATTTTTCATATCCTTGAGTGATTTAGCTAGGTCAATCTAGATTTTAAATGTAGCCCAGGGTTTTGTGATTTTTGGGATGGAGGTGGGGAGAGGGAGTTTGCAGTCTGCCATTTACATGGGTTTCTGAAGTAACCTCTAGTCATAGACTTATAGACTCTAGGACTGGAAGGGACCTCGAGAGGTCATCGAGTCCACTCCCCTGTCCTCATGGCAGGACCAAATACTTTTCTCTCTCCAAACTTAACCTCAGCAGATGAGCAGAGGGTGAAGGTTTGGGATAAATGGGATTAGGAATTAATGTACTATGCAACTGCATTTTGTAAATATGAAGTGCATACACTTTGTTGTCATGCCTTCTTTCCAAGCTGTGAGGCAACCCATTCAAATAGTCTTCCTTACACAATCATTTTCATAGCTCACGGATAGCCACTGTTCAGAACAATCTAATTTCTTCCTTATGCTCTGTATCACATATGATGCTCACTAACTGAGGCCCAGATTCTGGAGTCTTGACTCAGGCAAAGATAACTTTGGTCCAACATGCATAGTTCAGTGAGCTGATTATAGTTATTGGTGCTGAAGAATAAAGCTGTAAAACACTGCTACAGATACCAAAGTTTGTCAGCAGGTTGATGCAACCTAAGTAGTAGCTGAAGGCCTGTTTGAAGGATGGAAAGGAGTCTTTTCAAGCAAACATATTACTAATTTTACTCCCTAGGAAGTTATGTGCTATATTTCTGTGCCAAATCACAAATCTAATGACCTTGCTAAGAGCTGCTTTAGATCTAAACATACTTTTATTTTCACAAGCAATCGCTTTCTTGGATTTGTATCTGCACTTTGATAATTTTGGATTAGGAACATAGTTACTTTTTCTTTAGAAAAGACAGACAACTCAAGAAAGTAACAGGCAGAAAGAGAGTGGTTTAGCTAAACCTGACTTTTTTGCAAGTTGGTCTGACTAATTTTGTCTGTGAAAACATCTGCATGGGATCTATATTTGCTAGTCTTATCCCCTTGTCCTAGGCCACACTTACACTTGCCAGCACTTGGCTAGATAAAGCACTTTATTCTTTGCATATGTCATGTTTTATGCCTTCTGAAATATTGTGGTAACCTAGTTCCTTCTGCTGATCAGTACCGTATATCAGGGTTATTCACATTGATCTGGGTTAAGAGACCTAAGATGTTTAGCTGGGTAGGGTAATAGTTTTCAATAAAAACTGGAAAGAAATGGAAACCTTTAAGTGCCATGTTGAGGAATTATTTTCAGTGGATTCCTTTGGAAACCTACTGTAAATCAAGAAAGGGAAGAAAATGTATGCAATGTTACATTTATCAGAGTCAGCAAACAGACAAAGATTTTAGAAACGAATGGTGCTACTTCAGCATGATTTAAAATGCTTCTTAAACTTCAATACCTACAATATTTTATAACATTTAAGCTATAATTGACACATGGACAATTAATTTGCAGTTATCTCTGGCCTGACTTCCAGCTTTGGACAGAGCTCCCCATTCATTAGCAAGAACTTTTTGTCTGTCTATTTGACCAGACTTTGAGCTCCCTCTCCAAGACACAATCCAATATAATATTCATATTTCCCACATTTTCCACACCTATTGTGAGCACATATCTCTTAGTCCGCTGACTTTCTTCCCATCTGTTAACTCCATAGTTTCCACGATGAACTCTGCGTTCTGTTCTACACTTGACAATTTCTCATTCCTCTGCTCCTGCTCGCACATTAACTCCAGGGAAAGCCTAGGGACTGTACAGACTTCCGTGCTCCAAAAGGTACGCCTTGCTGAAATAGTTACATGGTGGAGAACCTGGAGTGTGTGTGGACTTGGAAGCAATATGAGGATTACATTGTGCTGTTTATCCATGCACAAAATTCCCCATCATATCCATGGGAATTGGCTTGTAGCTCAAGGGAATTAATGACTCTGAATTTGAAGGATTTAAGGGAAGTACTGCAGCGTCAAGCAGTGCATCTGGGGGAGGGGAGAGAATTTATGGGGAGAGGAGGCAAAAGGCATTTCAGAAAAAAGAGTCAGGCATATGCAGATAACCTAATGTCTGTGGCAAAATGGAGTTGTGTTGCTGAAGCAGTGAAGCTCCAGGAGGTGGGTACTTTGTAGCTAATTGATTTTCCTGCCTGCAGAATGACTAAAGATAGGAATGGATGGAACTCCATTGGCATCATCTGTGATTCACAGCCATTTCATGGCATGCTTGTTACAAACGTAGGAGTATACTCAAGTTAGCAATTTTGCATGTAAAAGTGGCTGTGATATGAGGGCTAATGCAATAAATGTGAGTCAGTTCAGCTACATAACAACAAATGGCATACAGTTGCTGGTTGTATCAGAAAAGAGGCCAGAATTACTCTCCTCATTCTCTAATGACTACAGTTTACCAGACTATGCATTTTGTATGTTACTAGTCCAATTGAGACTAGAATAAATTAATTGTAAATGCATCTTGTAGTCTTAGATATTCTAGGATGTTGTTAAGGGATTTTTATCTTAAAACATCCCTGTAGATTTAGGCTGATTCCTGTTGTCCATTTTGCTGATCTTCAATTCCTTTTTTCAATCCTTAGTTTGGAGCAGTGCTTTTGGAATGGTGTAGTACTTCTGGCCCCAATATTCTTCCGGGGCTGCTATGAGGCTGTAATAGTGCTGACTTGATCAGTTCTGTGGGAGATGCATTGTGGCAGATCAAAATTTCAGTAATTCCCAAAACATTGACTCACTAAATCTTACTCACATATGATGAATAAACTTGTCTTTCTGCAGGAAAGATACTCGAGTACTGAACCTTCAAGTCGACAAGAGGGACATCGCAGTTCAAAACAAGAAGGGATGTAAAGTTTTATTAACTGGTTTGTGTGTACAGTGAATTTAGTGCAGGTGCAATATCCCAGATGGATAGCCCTAGAGAAGAGTGGACTTCTATGCACACAGAAAAGAAGTAGTGCCAGTGCAAACTTCCCAAGATGGTCCCATCAGTGTTCTTCAACCATATTCTTAAGCTCTCCTCTTGGTATGTGAGAGCAATTCATTCTCTGTGCTTATTCAGTGCATGGCCTCTCTGCCAAAAAGGGTACCAGTTGTGATGGCGAGTAATTTTGAGTTGTGGACTGTTGTTCACTGTCCATTGTCTTAGTCTGATTAGCCAGCAATCAGCATGTTTCACTTTAGCCATTGAACGATAGTCAGCTGGTCACTGTGAAATCATATGGTGCTAGATTTAAACAATGTAATGTTTTTCTGTACAAGATCTTATTAAAATCATGTTATTCTAGCCTTCTAATAAATTGATCACATTATCTGCCGAGTAATATATTTAGAACTACTGTCTTTGATGCTGCAGGCACAAGTAGCCTACCTTGATGTTAGTTTAACTACATTAATTTCCCTCTTTTTGGCTAACTCTGGTGATTACGGATGGTTCCTTTCTCTCACCTCTTTCTCCACCCCCATTTTTTTATTATACATTGGCGATAAAACTGGCACATTCTGTAAACAGTGAATTATAAGCTTGTCTTAAATATTAAATGTTTTGAAAATGAAAGAGTTGTGACATACTAATTGTTTCTTCACAACTGATCTTGGAATAGCCACTGGGGCAAAGCACATTTAGACCACAGGTCCTTCTGATGTCTGGCTTCTTTGGGGAGGCTGTCAATTCAGGCGTTCAGGAGCGAACGGCTTCAGTGAGCAGTTCAGGCTTTTACTGATGGCATTATCATTTTCTATGCATAAGTGGGATGTTTTAAGTGGGATCATTGTTAGATTTCCTTGCTGGCTCATGACTGGTTGTTGCTAAGAGATATTCACACGTATTTGCTGTGTGAAGGAGTTCATATCTGCTTCTATGTGACTTTTGATAGCATAATCCAGCAGAGATGAATATGTGAATGTTTAAGCAGTGCAGAGTGGTGAAAGACATGATACCAAAAACCCCTGCACAGTTCTTTTCTGTCAATACATTTTGTTTCTATAAATATATACTGTACATGAAGCTGTCTCTTGAATGTGTTTGTTTTCTCCATCCAAACAAATCTTTCCAAACAGTGGCATCAAAAGGGTGGGGGGATGGCACATAATATAGAAATCTTTTATGTCATCCTGAGTTTGTGAGGAACTGAAATCCCAGAAGTCCCAGTGAAATTCCTGGGATCGAGACTCTTCAGCACAGGTTTGGATCAAGCCCTCCATGTTTAGAGTAGTGCCAAAGACTGTAAAAATATAAACTGTGTGGGTTTTGGGAGAAAGGGTTCAGAAGTTGGGTTCGACTTAGCACCCAAAAGTCTGAAATCTGCCACAGACAGCTCCTATCTTAATTATGATTGGGCCAGAATTTCCACAAAATCAATTTTTCTCCTGGTATTTTGACATTTCTCCTTCTTCCAGCCAGAACCAGGAACTGCAAAGACATGCAAAAATAAAAAGCAAGTTATCCAAATTCTTTTATTCAATTTTTCTCCTGGTATTCTGACATTTCTCCTTCTTCCAGCCAGAACCAGGAACTGCAAAGACATGCAAAAATAAAAAGCAAGTTATCCAAATTCTTTTATTCAATTTTTCTCCTGGTATTTTGACATTTCTCCTTCTTCCAGCCAGAACCAGGAACTGCAAAGACATGCAAAAATAAAAAGCAAGTTATCCAAATTCTTTTATGTGGACCATGTTCATCCATCCTGATCCAACTCCCATTGACAGTGAGAGTTGGATCAGGCCCCTGATGAATAGGTACCATGCTGGGATCGGACTACATCTATCAGTGGAAGATAAGGAAGTGCTGGAAGAAAAAAACCCATAAAACAGGGAACTGATACAAGTTCATGGTAATGCTTGAATTGGGAGGTGGATCATGCCCACTTTTCTCTCTTGCCAGTTGAGAACAAGTTGAGAAGAAAGTTGAAGCCACCGTAATATTTTTAAGGGAATTTCTGGACCATGACTATCTTATCTCTGAAGAGTGGTGATTGTATTTAGCTATTTAGAGCTAATTATAAAATTGTTTGAACTGGAATTAGTTCCCTGCAGAACAGGTCTTTGTAGCAAAAAAAAGCTAATTAGAGTGAACAGTTTCATTTCCCTTATGACTATTGGGGCACATAAATGTTGGTGTCAGAAGAATTTAAAGAGAGATGGTCAAGGTTTGTGGGTCTCAAATTAAACCTACCATTACCCTTCCCTCACCCACTGCATGTGTTTGTTAAATCTTTGTAATCCGTTTATGTGCTTCTTTTCTTCCTTCATTATAAATGCTTCAGTGCTGTTGTTTATCAGTATAAATAAATTCAATTCCACTAGCCTAATTCTCTGTAACAAACTAGTGTCTTTGTGTGTTTGTTTGAGACAGAGGAAATTACATTTCAGTGAGGAAACCAGTTTCAGTTTCAAGCTTGTAAGAACTCATAAACAGTACAGATATTTTTTTTAATTATGAAAAATTACCTTGACAGTGTGTCCTAATTATTTTCAGGATGTAAGACCGATAATGAACACTTCAAAACCGGCACAAAAATAACTTTACATTTCTTTGGGTGACTTTGAAATATTCTGGAAGTGCTAGAAATAGGCCAGTGGTGCTTTGACTACTGCTAGAAGCAATAGGGGTCACTGATGCCATAGTCAATGAATGACCCACAATAATTTCAGAGGTAATGGGAAAAACAAGATGAATTATGGACCAAAAATGATTGATGTTGTTTGGCTAGGATAGAACTTTAGGCTTTTTTAATGGACAGTCAGTGCTTTAAAAAGGGAAGGGTAATTAGTGCTACAGGACTGAATTAAGATAAAATCTCCAAGCTGAATTAGTTAAATTGTTTTTCTCCTGGTGAGAATTTACTTGTAAAGAAAACCAGCCTTTCAGGCTGCTGAAAGGATGACAGGCTGAAGGATCTTGCTGTTCTCCTGTATATTGTTGATTAATGGAAACTTCCGAATGGAGATTTGACCTATATCTGAAGGAGACTAAACTCTGTGTCCCTGGTTCAGGAAGGCACTTAAGTGCATGCTTTTAGCCTCATTGACCTCAATAAGACTTAGCACATGTTTAAGTGGTATCCTGCATCTGGCCTTAAATTGTACAACATAGCATTGCTTCCTGTTTATCTGAAGGACTAGGTTGTTTGGCCATTGATGTTTGTTGTCTCAGACAAACATGAATGTAATACTGTAATAACTAATATACGAATCTCCTCAGATAGTCTGGCTGAACAGAAGAGCTTGACATTGTTTCCTGAAAATCCAGAGGAGAAGTCAGTTTAAGAATAGAGCACCCTCCGCTGAAGGAGAAGAGTGGGGGAGGTTTTTAAAGGCGCAAATGGTGGTTAGGGACCCAACTCCCATCTGAGCCTTTTAAAATCTCTCCCTACATTACTAATAGAAAAATCCTGACATCTGCATCTTGGTATATGTAGTAGATGTTGAGGAAAATTGCCCTGAATATCCCTGCCAGGGTGGGCTGAACTCCAGAAGTGTGACGCTGTCCAATTCAAACTCATCTGTAGTGTCTTACGTCACTGGAAAGTTAATATCACTAATAGAGATTGTCAAACAAATTCAAATTTTGAAATTTTTCAAATGGGGGGCAAGGGGAGGGAAACTTTTTCATGGAACTGTTCACAGTCTTCCCTCCCGCAGTTTTATTAGCTACTCTTAGTTGGCTTTATTCAACACACTCTGCCTGTCTTTCAAAATATGAGAAACAAAATTGAAGTTGTCACAATGTGGTTTTGTTGCTGCATGGTCAGTGCCTAGCATTGGCTCCTGTTTGAGAGATGCCTGAGGCTTTACATATTTTTGTTGTCTAGAAAATGAGTTCCATGAGATGAGTTTTTTCTTAAGCTTAAGTTGCAAGTGACACATTTCTTTCTTTAGCTTCCTGAAAGAATTAGTGTTGTTCAGCATTCTAGCCCAGGTTTATGAACAGAATTTGATGTCTGAGTAAAAAAAAAGCAAGGCCGCTAATAATGCATTCTAAGTTGTTCAAGAGATCAAGTCAATTGGATGAGAAAAAGTTCAGTCTGATGATGCATCTAATTCATAAGAATATAATGCTTGCACATTCTAGCTTTTATCTCTATCTGTACTCAGTATTGTCAATGCATATCCTGCAGGGCTATTTTTCTAAAAAAAAAAAAAATTATTTTAGTAAATGTAAGAAACATCTGATTTAAGGTTGCATGTTCAACTTTAGCTGTAGCATTCCTAAAATTTTGAGTGCTTGACTAGGCACCCTTAACATAACTTTTGCATTTTATTGTCTATGTCAGAAGGAATAAATAAAGTTCCCAGTTGTGTAATTAGAAAGTACTCACTGATGAAAGCCAGGCTGTGCCTGTCATCATCATTAGTAAACTACATACCAGTACACTTAACAGGCATCAGTTAGGCCAAAGTGTGTCTCATTGGTATTGCAGGCCTAATCTGTATCTTTATACCTGGGCTCACATATCTTATAAGTGCACAGTTTAAGAAATAGTTAAGGCAGATATATATATGCCTTTCCCACCCACCGCTGTCAGCCCTTCTGCCTTCCTGCTGTGCCCTCAAATTGTGGTTTTTCTTGTTTTTGTTTCGTCCCCTCTCCCCACTCTCTTGTTTAAACAGATCTAAAGCATTAAAAGCAGGTTAAGGCTTAGGATAGGTTTAAGCTGCTTTAATGCTCCCTCCCACGGCAAAAAACAAAAACTAACCCAAAGAACACAATTTTTGAGGTGGACCCCAAGGTTAGCTGGCCAGTGGATGGGAAGCTTAAGGAATAGTCAAACGAAAGCAAGTTGCTGATGCTGCTTAAATGTATCCTTTCTAAGAAGAGTGCTATCTTTAACTGTACATTTTCCAATCTAATGAAAAATATATTGAGTTGCATCCTATTGGCTATAAAATGTTTTCTTTAATCAACTTTAAGTAGGTGCGTTAGCCATTTCAAAGTGGTATTCCATCTTTTCAACTTTTTTTAAAAATACAATAATTGTAATAGTTTAAAGGAACCAGTAAATGCATACATCAAAAAAAATTCTGTGTTTGCTTAGTATACAATTTGTAAATTCTTCTCCTTTTAAAAAGCCAAATAATTTCCCCACCCTCCTTCAACTTTCTGAGGGCAGTGTTGACTGGGAGATTGGGGGTAATAATCACAGACATCTTTGAATGCAGTCCAGGTAATGAAAAACCAGACTTGGAACAGGTGAAGAAAGGGAAAGGGCCAAGGTTGTACTAAACTGACAGTCACTTGATACTCTGTCTTGCAGCAAAAACATGAGGCTGTTGTTGTTTTGGCATGTCCCCTATGTGAGGGCTACTGTTGTCAGAGTATTCTAGTTTTCACATTCAAAGCTGTTCTTTACAAGGATCTCTTAAGTTTCCCATGTCAAATCATTATAATGGAATATGACTTCTCTAGAAAATGAACAGGTTCTGTGTAAAGCTTCAGAGAGCCCATTGCATTAATGGTGCTTAGCTGTTGCACAGCATTTAAGCAGAAAAGGGCAGGAGCCAGTAGTGGCTTTGTGAGCTGTAGGGGTGATATTTAGTTTCTGTTCTACTCAAGAGACAAATCCTCTTGAATATAGGTCATAACAGCAATTAACATTAGGTTCCTGGATCAGATGGAGGACAGAGTCTGTGTGTGTGTGTGAGGGGTGGAGAAGGATGTGGAGGATAAGGAACTTGTTGCTTAATTTCCTTCCAAGAAAAATCAGGATGAAAGGATTGGATGAGAAGTAAGAAGGCAGAGCTGGCATTTATTTTCAGATCACATGACTGGTATCCTTAGGAAAATGCTGTTTCCTCATTGCACTGTTTTCACCAGTGAACAAATTAAAGAATACTTAGCACATATCCATTTATATCTTCAAGCCTCACATAAATATTGAGCCCGAGCCTGCTCCCAATGAATGTTTTGTCACTGGAGTTCACTGGCAGCAGATTGGTCTTGTTAACTACTAACAACACCTCTGTAAGGTTGGTGTGATTAATGTAATTACTGAGACTTTTGTATTCTGTGTTCTGCACATTTTTATATTAAGCCTATGCAGAGACGGCAGCCGTTTTCTTCGGAGCTGACGTACCCTTATACTGAGGTCATACACGTGCATACATGTGCATGAACACCTCCCACTTCCCCCACGCACTTTATTCTTTCATCAGAAATTAAAGTGAGTTTTTGCAAAAACAAAACAGTAGGCAAATAAGCTGTGTTAAACCTTAGGTTACAGTTGGGAAAATGAGGGGCAGAGATTTGCCCAACGGCAGATAGTGAATCGGTGACTGAGACAGGATTAGAATTCAGGAATTTTTGATTTGTAGTCTCATGCTCATTCCTCCAGACCACACTGCTTCTCAGATAAAGAAGTACTGCGGAGAAACAAAATATGAATGAGGGGGAAAAACCAAATGTGTCATACTTTTATATAAAGTAGCCATGCAACCTCTGACTCTGCTCTCTTAGGGCTGGTCTACATGGGGGTGGGGAGGGTCGATATAAGATACGCAACTTCGGCTATGAGAATAGCGTAGCTGAAGTTGACGTATCTTATTTTGACTTACCTCCCATCCTCACGGCGCAGGATCGACAGCTGAGGCTCCTCTGTCGACTCTGCTTCCGCCTCTCGCCGTAGTGGAGTTCTGGATTCAACGGGGAGTGCGGCGGGGATTGATATATCGCGTCTACACGAGACACTATAAATCAATCCCTGATAGATCAATCACTACCTGCCGATCCGGCAGGTAGTGTGGACGTACCCTCAACCTCGACTGGATCAGTATCTAGGTGGAGATGTCATTCCAACAGACCTCTTCTACCTGTGCCTAATATTCTAGTTTATAAGTTGTTATAAGTCTAGATGTTTTTAAAAGCCTCAGAATAAATTGCTTATGGGCTTTTGGATTTAATTATCATCAGAGAGAACACAAAGAAAGATCTAGGTGCTGCAGGAAATGGGATAGTTAATTCTGTAGGTGATACTATTCTCTTTGAGTGAAAAGCAACCCTCCTGTATTATACTGTACTCTAGAAGGCACACTGGCCACTTATCATTAAAAATATCTGGGCATTAAACCCCAGTGTTGTGCCTGGGAAATGAGATAAGATGTTCTTCACTGTGTATAGCTATAGAGTGCCTCTGTTCATTGGATAAAGGCTGCCACCTTCCAGCGTTGGAAATGTGTGCACTTCAGTGATGGATAAAGTTATTTCTTGGTGGTACTATATACAGTACAGCTTGAAATGTTTGAATGATGTGAGATCCTTGGCTGAATGGTGCTATATAAATATTTCAGTTTTATTATTTGGTTTTGTAAACAATTGATTAAGCAAACATGATTATCTCCATACATACATAACAGGAGTTCCTTTCTGTGAGTGTCTGATAGTTGGAATTGCCTCTTCATTGGCATGTTCTGTTTCTATTGGGGTGTCTGAAAGTTAGGGGGATTCTACAGAATATCAGAAATATTCTTTGTGCAAAATCAAAGATGTGCTGATTTGCTACAGTTGAACACCTCCGGTTTGGATTTTTATCATAAAGACAATGAGACAAGATAAGTGCTTCAGAATATTAATTATGGCCGCTTACAGTGTAATGCCTATGGGAATCAGGGACATATAGCAACATGTGTGAATGCAGAAATGTAGTCACTGAACTCTTAGTAAATTACTTTAAATTGTAATTATTATTAGCTCTTGTAGTTTAGTAGCCAATGAGAACTAAAGGCTCAAATAAGTCAAAAATATCCATGTTGGCTGTGAAGCCTCCATAAGGGTTTCCATGGCTCCAATCCCACGTAGACTCGTGATTTGAAATCCATATGTTTTTGCGTTCTCCCAGTAACAGAGTCATATTCAAAGGTTTGGAAGCCTCTGCCTTTTGCTGCAGTGGACCATGAAGCTACCTCTCCATCCTTTACCGTACGTTTGGATGATGGCTTCAGGGCTGATCTTAGACACAAGCAAAACAAATGACTGCTTCAGTACCGGCTCTGTTCAGAATCCCTTCCTCTTATGATCCCGTGAAATCTCTTCCACCAGGAATGGTAACAGAAGGGAAGAAAATAACTCCCTTCCAGATTGCTTCCCTCTAACAGCAGGTCTGGAGGAGGAGCAGCAACTCAGGCCTGATCCTTGTCCCTAAAGACATAGGGCCCTCAGAGTGTAAAGCCAGCTTTCTGTGGCCTGCACTACTGACATCAGTGATTCTGCTGAGCTTGTTTAGAGAGAATAACATGACATCCATATGCAAGAGAGCTTCCTGAGACAGACTAATGACCCCTCTTCTTCCCCACATAAAGAATTTAAAGTGCAAGTGAAGTCAGAGAAGATCTTTGTAAAAATAAGTGACTCTGTGGCGTTTAGGGTCACCAGTTCTGGTTGGACGAATTCCTGGAGGTTTCATCACATAACATAATCTTTAATTAAAAATTAATCTTTAATTCCTGGAGACACCAAGACAATCCTGGAGGGTTGGCTCATTACTCCTCGTGCTGCCTCACTGGCTTCCTGGTCAAATTTGAAGGCCCACACCAGCTCTGCAAACTCCATCCACATTCTAGAAGTCAGATAAGTTTCTTCTTGCCTATCACACACACCATTATTGCTAATAAAGACACTGCAGTTAGGACTCAGCTTACAATATGCTTGGAACATGAGACAGAATAGAATCCAGGTTGCTCTCCTATTGCAGTGTTGACACTCTAGAGCTAACAAAAATAAAACAGAAAAGGGTTGTTTTTGATCTATCAAATAAATAGAACTGGCTTGTAGACACACAGGGAACTAATGTTGCCAATTTTTCTTTGACTCAATCTTTTTTTTTTCTTTCTGACCATAATCTCACTTTAATGAGAAGCACATTTGATTATAGCTTATGTCTGCCTGAATGCTTCTAAACTAGTATTTACAGACTTGTTTTCATGTTAATAGAAGACCATTGTATCTCTTAATATGTCTCAATCCATGTGGGGTTTGGACCACTTGATCTACCCTATGTATTCTCTGCTACAGCTACATCTACGTATCAAAATAGAGCTGCAAGCAGAACAAACTGGTATGAGGTCAATATTCTGCCTTTGACACTGGTAAGAGCATCCCTTGCCGGCTTCTGAGCACTAGAAGTTAATCCTTGCCTGGTTGCTGCCGATCATTGCAAGAACTGCAGACATGAATACAACTGAATTCCCTGTTCAGTGGTTTACCTTGTCTCCTGCAGGCCTTTTCTGACTTGCTAACGTCTGCAGGCAGCGTTCCCCTGTTATGTGTACTCCGGTGACCCAAGGAATACAGATAGATTTCTCTGGCACTTGCTAGTATACAGTCTGTCTTGGTGACATCTAAAAGAGCCAATATAACCTACCTGAAAAAATGACCAATGGACTGTGTTTTCCTCACAGTACAGCTATCCTTTCATTCCCATGCAAGAGTGAATAGGGCTGTGATACCAATGAGTTGTGCCTTTACAGAGAAGGGACCACTCACTGAACAGATGGAATGTATACCATTGTGCAAACTGTCTGTTTAACCCGATTATTTTTTAGCACCAAGGATGAGAGTCCAAATATTGTCTGAGTGGGCACTTTGCTGTCCAAACAGGTGGGCATGATACTAGGCAATTAGACATCAATCCAGTCTTGGCACACACGATTACTTCTCTTTAAACACTTTGGTATAGTAGCAGGAACTTGGCTGTTGTTGAAAGTGGTCTTGAGGTTTTTTTTTTTTTTTTTTTTTCCATTTGATCAGAGAGATGGTAATACAGGGGTAATTTGTTGCACATACCACCCTTTGGAAGTCAATTTCTCTGGCACGTTTGGGAATCTGGTGAGCTGGGCACCTCAAACACAGATTGGGACTGTATTCTGGAGGTTTGAAAGCAAGCTCCTGGCTGAAGCTCTGATTTTACTGCTTTCGTGTGATGACAGCCCAGTTATCAGATTCGTAAGAGACACTTCTGCTACAAACATTTTTTTTTCTCCCACTTCACTTTCTCATTTTCTATAGCAATTGGTTTGCTTGGTTAGGGCCCTGCTCTAAATGGGGAAACTCCACCTGGTGGTCCTTCTATGCATGCCAATGATAATTGCAGCAAAAGCAATTACAGATTTCTATCTGTGAGATACACTTCTACACTGGCTTCTTTATTCCCTGGGTCAGTTTCAACCAAGATCCTGCTCCTCTTGTGCATTTTCAGCATTGTTTACTATGTTGCTTTTTGCTATTAAGGTGCTGAGAATACTAGGTCTTCTAGAAAGCAAAGCAATAATGGTCTTATAAAATCACCATTCATTTGAATGAAGATTATCAATGTGCCCCCTCCGAGAGCCTGATTTCATTGTAACATTATATTAAAAAACATCTTGGAGAGAATTGATTGTACTTAAGCCACTTTTTAATCTCACAGACATCTCTCATATGCAGGGCATTAAAAATAACCTGGTGGCTAACAACAGCCTCAGAATAACGGTCAGGAAAGTATTTAGAAAAGATGAAATGGTAACTAAAATTAGATTTCTGGAGTTACTTGTTTGTTGCTGGTTTCCTTTATCCTTTGGAGTGTTTTTTGCTTTATGTTTAGTAATCCATGTACATCAAAGTGTATTAGCTGTATTTTATCCAAATGTAGTACAGTATTTATCAGGCTGGGCCTATATTTTTCATAGTGTTTTATCTATCTATCTGTACCTCAGATCATCCTATATATTCTGGATACAGCCTTCAGCATATTTCTTGTGGTAATTTGTGAGTGTCTTATTTCATGATTGTGTTTGCATGGTAAGCATCTTGAGCTTTTGGTATACTCCAGTTTTATTCAATGCCAATGCAAAATTGTCCCCAAATAAAATGGAAATCTGGACTGAAAGTGAACAGAGTCTAAATGCTGTTTATTTCATATATTATTTTCTTATAAAGTGTATTTTTGTGTGAAAATATTAACATTAAAACCAAGATATAGAAATTATTGGGAAAGTCATTTTATTTGTTGACAGGTACAACATTGACTGGAAAAAAATAAATTTTTAAAGAAAATGTTATTTACCAAGTTACTTAGTGAAATTAGCTTGAAAAATTCTCTGAAAAAAAGCTAACCACTATAACATCAGAAAATATTATTTTATCCAAGAGAAGAGACATACCATACATCTACTGTAAACACAAGAGAAATACAGTAGTCAGTAGGAGGAAACACAGTGTTGACTTAAACTCTTTTTGTTTCCCATGGTAGTGAAAAATAACCAAGCTTAATCACATCTTCCAGTAATCACAGAATGTACCCAAATGCTATGTAGTCCTTGGATGGAATCAAGATACCCCAGAAGGGAAATGGAGATGCCTTATTTTCCTGTTTCTCCCTCTCACACGGTCTGAGGCACTGTAGCAAAGTACATTTGAGCAATTTATTCATCCTGTGTTTTCCATTTATGAAAACCATTCACAGTAGTGGACTAGCGGTGTACAAAGGCCAATTTACAATGGCAGCTGCCTCTGAAATGGATGTATAGGCACAGAGTTAACTTTGGTAATAACAGAAAATGAGATGATACTGTTGTTCCTGGTTCTGAAATTCTGGTTTCTATGTGAGCTAAGATACGTTTTCAATAGTACATTAATTTTCAGACAGCCTCTGATTCTCTAGGTGCATTGCTGTTCATCCTTCCGATGGCAAAGGAAGTTTCCTGAGCGTGGCCATGAGGCTTTTATCTGCAAAAGGAAAGGACAAAGAGAAAATGAGTCTAGTACACCAAAACAAGTAAATTGCAAGAACGTGCTTGGCTCTATGGTGCAAATGACTTCTTGTTTCTGCCTCAAGATCCTTGTCCAGAAAAAGACTCACCTGATCATAGGACTGTCTAGTAACTGAGTGAAACCCTAACTTTCGGTTCATCATGAGACATAAAGAATGAAACTCAGTTAGCAATTTAAATATAATAGTATTTAGTAACATGTTGTACAGATGGCCTGTAAATCTCAGGATGCTTTATAAAAGTGGCTAAGCATTATTATACCCAGTACATAGAAAGAGTAACTGGAGTCCAGATAGATTAACTCATGTCTTGTCCAGGATTATACAGCAAATCAGCTTCATAACCAGAATTAGAAATTAAGTCACCTGCCTATTATGTCATCTCTCTCTCTCCTATAGAGACTATTGTGTCTTTATTTTCCCCTTGTCACTATCTGAACTTTATTAACTGTCTGAAAATTATTGAGAGCTGAACCTCATTAACAAGCAGATGTGTACATATACTTCATGTCTGGAGTATGTCATTTAAATGGACATTATGTAGATGTTTCATATTTTTTTAGGGAAGGGGGGAGAGAGGAGGAAGAACGATAATGATTAGAAAGAAGTTTTCAGCAACTTTCTTCCTAGACTTTTTGTGGCTTGATTTTTCAGTGATGCTGAACACTGGAATCAGTTGGAACAGAGGGTGCTCAGATCTCTGAAAATGAGGGCATGGTTGTATTAAATGCAAAAACTTTTTTAACTCTGATGCCTTTCAGTTCCACTTGCCACCCTCTGATTTTCTTCATGAGTCACATGGCACTGTTATGCAGACCTGGCATTTAGCTGGCATTTTTGCATTTTGTTCTCAGAGAAGCATAAAACTAACATAGTAAAGCGGGTGGAAGTAGAAATACAGCCTGAATACTTCCTCTGCCAGCAATTGAAAATTGAAATGGAGTCCTGGGCCAGGTAGTATCTGACTGTTGTTAGCACCATAACCTCAGCTGACAGTTCCCTTTGCCTTGTCTTATCCGTTGTGAGGCATTCAGACACCAAATCGTTTGTTGGGAAGAAATCTGGAAATGAAATTGTCAACGCTTTTGAGTGATAATATGATCCCTCTCCATCCATGTAACTCTTCTACCCTGCTTCCTGTCAGACAGCCGAACCACTCGGATTGATTAACGAGACAGATGTAAGCAGCTTTTATTGATTGATGGTATCCATTACTTGATAAGTGCAAGCTGGCCCCATCTACCAAGCTTTGTCCATGTAGCACTTGTGTTTAGAAAATTAAACAACATAATGTCATCAAATACCATTTATGCCTGTTGGGTTTTTTTCTGCATGGTAACATGATCAAATAAATGGTTGCCGGTAGATCGCTTTCCAAAGGACGTACTGAGTCCTCTCTAATTTGAAGGCATTTATAACAAGAGTGCAGGGGAAAAGTTGGTTATCATATTTTTCATGTGGGTGTGAGGATCATGTGCCAGCTCACTAGTTATCAATTTTTTTTTTTGCTGTGGAGATTAATGGTAGTTGAATCTGTGATGTGCCCTCATGACAACAGCAAGTGATTTCACACAATTGTCGCATAGATACTTAGTGTCACCACCCTAAGCCTATTTCTCCCATTGGAGTACTATAAAATATCTTGGCCTCTATGGCACAGCAGTGTCTTTACATTGGAGTACTTTGCTGACATTCTGCAAAAAGCCAGAATTTACGTTCTATGACTTCTTACTGTTGAGACTCTCAAGGTCTTAGCACTCTCACCAATTGTCACTCTTCAGGGCAATGATGTGCATCTCACAGGATGGAAATACGTCATCCCCTGAGTCCACATCATGTATCTGTAGTCAGTCACAAGTCAGTCTAATTGGGTACATAAATAATTGTAGTTAAATTAATCTTAAAAAATAATGGGAAATATTTGTTAATCTGAATCAATAATTTAAAGGAATCACTGTCAAGATAAAGATGATAAAACATTATAAAGTCCTTACCTGTGTATCTGAAGGAAATGGTTTAATGGCTTGATATATTTCTGGAACTACAGAAAGTTGTGGTTGTTGTTTATTTCTATTACTGAAGCACCTGAGAGCCCCAAACATGGAGCAGGGCCCCCATTATGCTAAGTGCTGTACAAAGAGAACAAAAAGATGGTCCCTGCCCCAAAGACTTTATAATCTAGGTATAAGACAAGAGGCAACAGATGGATATGGACAGATGGGGAGCATAAGGAAACAGTAAGACAACATTGACTAAAAAGCTAAGACAGACATAGTGGGATGGGAATGATAGAACTATAGGATTAGGAGTGACCACAAGTCTACCCCCCTTTCGAAATGCTGGATTTGTTGTGTTTAAAGCACCCAAGACAGTGAAGGAGCTTCCACAAAAAGGCTAGTGGTATGTTAGGAATTATTAGGAAAGGGATAGAAAATAAGACAGAAAATATCATAATGCTACTATATAAATCCATGGAGCTCTCCCACACTTGAAATTGTGTCCAGTTTTGGTTGTGAGAGGCTCCCCACCGGGGTTTCACCTGAAACTGGGGTACTACTGAGCCCCGAACCCACCAGCTCGGGCTCCCTCTCACACTGTACTGCTGTAACAAGCTGCAAAGCCCTCCAGCCTGAACTTTCACCACCAGCATACATATAGGTAGGGACACACCCAGCTGCAGTTACATGCAGGCTCTCTGACCAGCCCCTGCGTGGGAAGGCTACTCCCAGCTCCTCAGGCACACATCCTTTCTGGAGTATAAACCCAGAACTGTACAGCATAAGCTCATAAAATTTGCCCCCTCCCTCAATGGGGAGAAGAATATATGCAACTACCTTTTGTCCCTGAGTTATGAGTCCCACACACTTCACTCCAACTCACTGGTTTAGATAAAGCAAAAACAAGTTTATTAATTACAAAAGATAGATTTTAAGTGATTATAAATGATAGCAAACAGATCAAAGCAGATTACCCAGCAAATAAACAAAAATTCAAACTAAGCTTAATATACTAAATAGACTGGATAAGAATAGCAGATTCTCACCCTAAGAGATGACACAAGCAGGCTGCAGATTCTTAAGGGGCGAGCTGCACTTGCTTTACAACTTGCTTTCCCGGGTGTTTCATTCACAGGCTAAAAATCCCTTTAGCCTGGGTCCAGCACTTCCCCCAGTTTAGTCTTTGTTTCTCAGGTGTTTCCAGGCGTCTTCTTGTGTGCAGAGCGAAGAACCCCAGATGATGTCACTCCCTACCTTATATAGCTTTTGCATATGGTGGGAACCCTTTGTTCCCAACGCTTGGTTCCCAGTCCAGTCTGTGGAAAAAATTGACATCACAAGATGGAGTCTAGAGACATGGTCACATCACATGTCCTTGTAGAGTCATAGCAGCCATTACTTGGAGGCTGTCTGTAGTGTTCTCAGGAAGGCTCCCCAGGTGGGAGATAAGCTTCTCCTAAGGACTGTTGTTTTTTTCCTAATGGCCCATTGCCCTGAATAGGCCCTTCCCCACCCATTGTCTAGACTGAAAGCATCTTGTCTAGTGGGTGTTACCCAGTGTAACTACATTTGAAATACAGATACATAATTAATATTCATAACTTCAGATACACAGGGCCATCCCTAGGGGGTGCAGGATCCAGGGCGGAAGTGACGGATTCATCTTCTGGGACCGACTGCACTGGCCTGTGGGGCCCCCCAATGCACGGGGCATGGAGCAGTTGCCCCAATTTGCTGTACCCAAGGGATGGCTCTGCAGATACATGCATACAATTAGGATAATCGTATTAAGCAAATCAAAACTTTTCCAATGACACCTCACATGACTTATCCTGCATACATATACATATAATGATGTCATAATCATATAATAATATCACTGCAAAGAATATGGGGTGCAGTGTCACACTGGTCACCCCTTCTCAACGAGGATATAGTGGAACTGGAAGAAGTTCAAAGAAGGGCACCCAAGATGATCAAGCGTATGGAATGACTTCTGTATGAGGAGACACTATAAGATTAGGGTTGCTCATCTTTGAAAAGAGAAGACTAAGGGGGGATATGACAGAGGTCTGTAAATCAGGAATCGTATGGAAAAAGTGAATAGAGGAGTGTTGCTTACTCTTTTACACAATACAAAAACGAGGCATAACTTAATGAAATTAATAGGCAATAGGTTTACTAAAAACAAGAGAAAGTACTTTTTCACACAACAAATAACTAACCTGTGGAACTCATTGCCATGGGATGTTGTGATCACCAAGGTATAACTAGGTTAAAAAAATAACAGAATGATTTCCTGGAAGATACATCATTAGTCAGGGATGCTTCCCCGTGCTTTGGGTGTCTCTAAATCTCTGACTGTTGGAAGCCAGGAGTGGAAGATGGGGAGATCACTTCATATTTTCCCTATTCTGTACACTCCCCCTAAAGCTCTGGTATGGATCACTGTCAGAGAAAGTATGCTGGGGAAGATGGACCATGGTCTGTGACCTAGTATGACAGCTCCATTGTTCTTACGTTCTTTAACATCATTCCTAGTTTCTTTTTCATTTACCTGGAGAGAGTCTTTAGAAGGAACTGTCCCCCTGCCCTTGCCTGACAGTCTCTTAGATGAAACCAAAGATGGTAATAACTGTCCTTTTGGGGGAAAAAAGAAAAAGTTAGTTGAGATGATCTGGAGCTGTGGTTACTGCTGCTGTTAAGGTCTAGTTCTCTTTCCTAAAAGGCAGAACAAGGGAAACAGAGGAAAGAGCCAGTAACAGGAAAGATAGAAAATGTAGTTTCTGTCTCTGGTGTTGATTCTCACTTGTAACCTCATTGTTGGAAAAATGCAGGCACAGATCATGGTCTTATTAGCCACTTTGAGACCTGTCAAACTTGTACCAGCATTGGGATGTTTAGGACGTTGCCTTTTTGTTGCCCCTCTGGTCAGAGGCTCACAGCAGTGTTGCAAAATATACAGTCTTGGCCAGCTAAGCCATTCTTATTTGACAGAAGGCAAAAGGAGAGAGATAGGAAAGAGAAGAAATAAAGTTGGGGAAGGAAAAGGACACAATGGTGGAAGGTGTGTGTGAGACAAAGTGGTATTCAGGATTTAGCCACTGCCAGTAGAGGTGGTGATGTCATCTGGGTTCTTGTCTCTGGCCCAGTCTGGTCAGGATATCTCTCAGGATCAGGGTAATGAAGGCCTGGAGATAGTGGGGGTCAGCCATGATGTTGAAGCTCATTCCAGTAACCAGTTTTTCTCCCAACATCTCTTTCTTTAAGAACCTTAAAAAGCAGTGTTGGGTGGAATAACACATCCCTTGGTTGTTTTGTGCAGCAGTTAGGCCTAATTTCTGGCACACTAGTTTTGGTTCGTTGGCTTTAAACTAGGTTCGACGGGGACAGGTGAGCAAACCCCACAGGTAAGTGGGGAACAAGACCTGGGAGATGGATTGGAAACAGGAGGGAGCACAGGCTATAATGGCAGAGAGAAAGGAGGGTCAGGGCAAAGCTGGGAGGCAAGATCAAACCAGTATCTTAGACGCCTATATACAAATGCAAGAAGTATGGGTAATAAGCAGGAAGAACTGGAAGTGGTAATAAATAAATACAACTATGACATTGTTGGCATTACTGAAACTTGGTGGGATAATACACACGACTGGAATGTTGGTGTGGATGGGTATAGTTTGCTCAGGAAGGATAGACAGGGGAAAAAGGGAGGAGGTGTTGCCTTATATATTAAAAATGTACACACTTGGACTGAGGTGGAGATGGACATAGGAGATGGAAGTGTTGAGAGTCTCTGGGTTAGGCTAAAAGAGATGAAGAAAAAACACGGGTGAAGAAAAAACACGGGTGATGTCGTGCTGGGAGTCTACTACAGGCCACCTAATCAGGTGGAAGAGGTGGATGAGGCTTTTTTCAAACAACTAACAAAATCATCCAAAACCCAAGATTTGGTGGTGATGGGGGACTTCAACTATCCAGATATATGTTGGGAAAATAACACCGTGGGGCACAGACTATCCAATAAGTTCCTGGACTGCATTGCAGACAACTTTTTATTTCAGAAAGTTGAAAAAGCTACTGGGGGGAAGCTGTTCTAGACTTGATTTTAACAAACAGGGAGGAACTCGTTGAGAATTTGAAAGTAGAAGGAAGCTTGGGTGAAAGTGATCATGAAATCATAGAGTTTGCAATTCTAAGGAAGGGTAGAAGGGAGTACAGCAAAATAGAGACAATGGATTTCAGGAAGGCTGATTTTGGTAAGCTCAGAGAGCTGATAGGTAAGGTCCCGTGGGAATCAAGACTGAGGGGAACAACAACTGAGGAGATTTGGCAGTTTTTTCAAAGGGACGCTATTAAGAGCGCAAAAGCAAGCTATTCCGATGGTTAGGAAAGATAGAAAATGTGGCAAAAGACCACCTTCGCTTAACCACGAGGTCTTGCGTGACCTACAAAATAAAAAGGCATCATATAAAAAATGGAAACTAGTTCAGATTACAAAGGACGAATATAGGCAAATAACACAGGAATGCAGAGGCAAGATTAGAAAGGCAAAGGCACAAAATGAGCTCAAACTAGCTATGGGAATAAAGGGAAACAAGAAGACTTTTTATCAATACATTAGAAGCAAGAGGAAGACCAAGGACAGGGTAGGCCCACTGCTCAGTGAGGACGGGGAAACAGTAACGGGAGACTTGGAAATGGCAGAGATGCTTAATGACTTCTTTGTTTCGGTCTTCACTGAGAAGTCTGAAGGAATGTCTAATTCAGGGCTTGGCTACACTAGAGAGTTGCAGCGCTGGTGAGGGGATTACAGCGCTGCAACTTAGGATGTGGCCACGCTTGCAAAGCACGGCCAGCGCTGCAACTCCCTGGTTGCAGCGCTGGCTGTACACCCGGTCGAGCCTCGGGTGTAGCGATTCCAGCGCTGGTGATCCAGCGCTGGTCAGCAAGTGTGGACCCCACCAGCGCTTTTATTGACCTCCGGGGTATAAGGAGGTATCCCAGAATTCCTGTCCACAACAAACCGGAAGAAAGGGAGAGCTCGGAGTTCAGCCAAACTGCTTATTTAAAAAACAAACACAGCTCCTGTTTGCTGAGCGAGCTGAGGCAGGCAGGGGAATTACTTTGGAATGTTCACAGCTGTTTGCTTGAAGAGAGAAACAGCACTCTCACACAGCAGGGGGGGGGGGGGAGTCCGTGTTCAGGAGTTGCTGATCTGGTCTGATGGGTATTTAGCAGTACATAATTTGCATTTAGTGAATGAGAGAGGAGTGGGGGAAGGGAGTTAGAACTTTTAAAATGATTGAAGGTAGGCACAGTCCTTAGAACTTGCAAGGCAGGGAGCTGAGAACAGTGTCAACTCCAAAAATCCATTCTGTCTGTCTCCTCCACGCTCCCTGTCACATTCCACCCCACCCCCCTCTTTTGAAAAGCACGTTGCAGCCACTTGAATGCTGGGATAGCTGCCCACAATGCACCACTCCCAACAGCGCTGCAAGTGCTGCAAATGTGGCCACACTGCAGCGCTGGTAGCTGTCAGTGTGGCCACACTGCAGCGCTGGCCCTACACAGCTGTACGAACACAGCTGTAACTACCAGTGCTGCAAAACTGTAAGTGTAGCCATACCCATAGTGAATGCTTATGGGAAGAGGGTAGGTTTAGAAGATAAAATAAAAAAAGAGCAAGTAAAAAATCACTTAGAAAAGTTAGATGCCTGCAAGTCACCAGTGCCTGATGAAATGCATCCTAGAATACTCAAGGAGTTAATAGAGGAGGTATCTGAGCCTCCAGCTATTATCTTTGGGAAATCATGGGAGACGAGGGAGATTCCAGAAGACTGGAAGGGGGCAAATATAGTGCCCATCTATAAAAAGGGAAATAAAAACAACCCAGGAAACTACAGACCAGTTAGTTTAACTTCTGTGCCAGGGAAAATAATGGAGCAGGTAATTAAAGAAATCATCTGCAAACACTTGGAAGCTGGTAAGGTGATAGGGAATAGCCAGCATGGATTTGTAAAGAACAAATCGTGTCAAACTAATCTGATAGCATTCTTTGATAGGATAACGAGCCTTGTGGATAAGGGAGAAGCGGTGGATGTGATATACCTAGACTTTAGTAAGGCATTTGATACGGTCTCGCATGATATTCTTATAGATAAACTAGGAAAGTACAATTTAGATGGGGCTACTATAAGGTGGGTGCATAACTGGCTGGATAACCGTACTCAGAGAGTAGTTATTAATGGCTCCCAATCCTGCTGGAAAGGTATAACAAGTGGGGTTCCGCAGGGGTCTGTTTTGGGACCAGCTCTGTTCAATATCTTCATCAACGATTTAGATGTTGGCATAGAAAGTACGCTTATTAAGTTTGCAGACGATACCAAACTGGGAGGGATTGCAACTGCTTTGGAGGACAGGGTCAAAATTCAAAATGATCTGGACAAATTGGAGAAATGGTCTGAGGTAAACAGGATGAAGTTCAATAAAGATAAATGCAAAGTGCTCCACTTAGGAAGGAACAATCAGTTTCACATGTACAGAATGGGAAGAGACTGTCTAGGAAGGAGTATGGCAGAAAGAGATCTACGGGTCATAGTGGACCACAAGCTTAATATGAGTCAACAATGTGATACTGTTGCAAAAAAAGCAAACGTGATTCTGGGATGCATTAACAGGTGTGTTGTAAACAAGACACGAGAAGTCATTCTTTCGCTTTACTCTGCGCTGGTTAGGCCTCAACTGGAGTATTGTGTCCAGTTCTGGGCACCGCATTTCAAGAAAGATGTGGAGAAATTGGAGAGGGTCCAGAGAAGAGCAACAAGAATGATTAAAGGTCTTGAGAACATGACCTATGAAGGAAGGCTGAAGGAATTGGGTTTGTTTAGTTTGGAAAAGAGAAGACTGAGAGGGGACATGATAGCAGTTTTCAGGTATCTAAAAGGATGTCATCAGGAGGAGGGAGAAAACTTGTTCACCTTAGCCTCCAATGATAGAACAAGAAGCAATGGGCTTAAACTGCAGCAAGGGAGATTTAGGTTGGACATTAGGAAAAAGTTCCTAACTGTCAGGGTAGTTAAACACTGGAATAGATTGCCTAGGGAAGTTGTGGAATCTCCATCTCTGGAGGTATTTAAGAGTAGTTTAGATAAATGTCTATTAGGGATGGTCTAGACAGTATTTGGTCCTGCCATGAGGGCAGGGGACTGGACTCGATGACCTCTCGAGGTCCCTTCCAGTCCTAGAGTCTATGAGTCTGAGTCTATTTCCAGTCTGACACTGGTCTTGTTTACCAAGCATGATCTTAACACAGTCCTTGAGTTCTATCAGTTGGCCTTTTTGTTTGGGCTAATGCCATCTTGATTTGCTTTTGTACCTTTTCTCTTCAACCTTTGTTGTTATAGGTTATTGTGACATTTTATGAACTCTCACTCACTTCTCATAATTGAGCTCACAATTAGGGTAAATTTGTAGGTCCAATTATTACACCAGTCTATACTAGGTGCCAGTTAATGTTTAAAAGCAGTTCCCATTGTGAAAAATTTTGATAATCTGACCTTCAATATACACTCACTTTTGGGTAGTTTATGGCAGCCTGACGCAGTACTGCTGAACCAGTTTTAAAACCAGGCCTCTTGAGGATCCCTTCAGCTTTGTGAGCTTGTGCTGTAAGGCCTATCTGCCTGCTTGAGCTGGAAGGGAAGAGGGAGGGGAATTTTATTAGGAGCAGATTAGAGCTTGGTTTTTATTTTGCCATTTATTTGTATAACCATTGCACAACCCCAACTGAGATCAGGGCCCCATTGTGCTAGGCTCTGTACCAACATACTGAGGTGCAGTCCTTGGTTCTTGTATTTTTAATGTGTGTAAAAGCCTGTAAGAACAAAGGATAGGTACCTTTTTTGTATACATTGGTAGAAAATTCAGTAAATAAATGGAGACCATGATTGTATTGTCTTCTTGATGCGTACTGATTACAGTGTCTTCATCTTGGAGAAGTGCTGGAGGAGAAACTCCCCTTCTCCCACCCACCCCAAAGACTCTACCCTCTTATCAGCAAGAAATGCTCCAAAACAGGAAGCTGAAATGAATTCATAATTAATTGTTGCAAAATGGTGTGGGTTTTAAAGTTAGATAAGCAAAATTTGAATTGTCCCCTTGAAGGGCTTGTTTAATTAGATACCCAATTGGTAGTGTGGATGTTTGACTTATTACTGCCTTGAGAGGACTGAATGATGAATGGAAATCACTTTTAATGTAAATTAGCTTGTAACCTCACTAAATCAGGTTTTAACCAATACAGATGGTGCTTAACTGACTATATGGATGGCACATGTTCATTTTCATTGTAACAAGTCTCATGAGAATGGTTCAATAAACTAGGAAACTTGCTGTAGCAGGACATTTTTCACACCTTGCCTTCTAATGCATCTAATCTGCAATAGAAATTATTCATCATGAGGAGCCTAATGACTCTTTTGTGTGTTAAAATCATGAGATAAAAGATTGATTATGAGATTGGTCAGTGACATTTATATATAGTATTGATAAATATACATACTGACATGGGGTTAGTGCATTCTCTTTTCACTCTCAACTTTAAAAAAATAAACTTTCATCAGAATTAGGCCTTGTGTCATGAAAAAAATTGTGTTCTTAACTCAAATTAACAAACACAAGGCAAAATTCTAGTGATGACCAGGTAGTTTATAGTTTTCACAAGAGTTAGCAGGTCAGACTAAACCCAGAATTCCCCATTGTCTTTAACTTATACTGTTAACTCAGGTGAAAACTACAAAACTGCCTTGTCTTCACTAGGATTTTACCTCATGTTCGTTGTCCTGAGTTTGTGGTCTCCAGTTAAGAACATACCCTTTTTTCCTAGTGATGATGCATCTTTAAAGAGAGGCCCAACTCTCACATTTCAGATACAGATCTGAGCTTCCCCAAAGTTTGGAAGTGTTTTGATGTAGGGTTTTGGTGTGGCTCATTATGATCTCTGAAGTTCATATCTGGGTCTGAATACCCCAAAAGTTTGGGGAAGTTCAGATTCATGGATTGGCTTCTTGTCCGTGCCTGGTCACAAGTGAAAATAAAATGGTATCTCGGTGTGGACCAAATCACTGCAGTTTACTTCATGGCTCGGAGTTTCTGCTCAAAGCAGCTGTGACTGTAATAGAAGGGTGTGTTGCAGATCCTACATGAAGGGCAGAGGGGAAACTTGCATATAGAACTGGTTGAAAATTTTCCAGTGAAACAGAGTTTAATCTGAAAATGATAGTGCCAGTTCATCATACCTGAATTGTTTCATGAAAACAGTCTGGGTTTGATGAATGTTCATTCACAGAACCTGGTTCCCTGCCTGCTTTCCTGGCAGGCTTTAGGAGACTTTCTATTTCAGGATCTACAGCTCTAGGACATTCCTGCTTCATGGACTGCCTGGGAGCTGGAGACCCAGGACTTCCAGGGCTGCTGTGCAACTAGGAGCCTGGAAGCCCTTGGAGTCTACCTGAAGCTATGGATCTAGTAGGCAAGAAGCAGACACTACTGATTTGGTTAACTTAATGCACACTTTCTACACACATGCACATCATATGTCATTTGAAAGTGTATTTTGTCTACTTCAAGATGACGTATGCTATGGAGTGGTCAAGTGGTGCTGTTACCATAGAAACCAGGGCAAACAATAACACCATCAACATATTAAAATGATCACTTTGAAATATTTGCATTTGTTTCTGTTAGTTTAATGACCTCTGTGTATTATTTCAGTACATGAAATTGGATTTCTTTATGACCTCAAAGCATCACAACAACAATCTAAAGGATAAAACAAAATCTAATAATAAATTTGTACAAGAATAATTGAAATGTAATAGCACTGGTGAGATTTCTAATCAACATCATTATCATCATACTCATCATGATCTCTGTCGAGATTGCATGGGTTACCATAGTCTTCATTGCCTTGGTATATACTCAGTTCAGTGCAGGAATGATTGTTGTGACTAGAGCAGGGGTGGGCAAACTACAGCTCGTGGGCCAGATCTGGCCCCTCAGGGCTTTGGATCCAGCCCACTGGATTGTCCCCTGTGGCACTGCTGGCCTCACACCACTCTTGGGCGGGGGCAGAGGGCTCTGTGTGCTGCTCTTGCCTCCAGGCACCGTGCCCCACAGTTCCTATTGGCCGGGAACAGGGAACCGCGGCCAATAGGAGCTTCAGGGAAGGTACCGGAGGCATAGCAAGGTCAGCGCATGCAGAGCCCTCCGCCCTGCCCCCCCCAGGGGACGCAGTGCTTGCCGCTGCCACTCCGGAGCCCGAACCCCTCCTGCACCGCTCCCTCCAACTCTCTGCCCTAAGCCCCCTGCCTGCATCTCGCACCCCAACTCCCTGCCTTGAGCCCCCTCATACTCCCTGCACCCGTCCTGCACCCCAACCCCTGCCCTGAGCCCCCTACCACAGTCTCACCCCTGCTCTGAGCCCCCTCCTGCACTCCGCATTCCTCCTGCACCCCAATCCCTTCTCTGAGCCTCCTCATACACCCTGCACCTCTCCTCTGCCCCAATCCCTTGCCCTGAGCCCCTTCCTGCACACTGCCCCCCCTTCCACACCTCGCGCTCCCTTCCGCACCCCAACTCTCGGCCCTAAAAGTTTGCCCACCCCTGGACTAGAGGTACAGTTGATTGTGCAGTGACCCCTACTGCTATAGGCACAGATAAGGTCTTGTAGAAAGTTAAATTATGTTGGGTGCTTGAAGAATACAGCTAGTGGTTTATCATCCACATTTTTCCATTCATGTTGCAATGATAATCCAATATCTGGTTTACCAGTGTGCAAAGACATCCAAATCTTTGTTTGCCAAGATGCCCTTTTGACATATTCTTCAAAACTGTTCTCACATGGTGGGAATTTGGCCAGTGACTTGTCCTTTTTGGTGGTTAGATTGAGGCACAAGCAATTAAGGTCTCTGTGGGTCTCCTTTTCTTTCTCTCTCTGGTCATACAGTACTGCTACCAACTTCCTTGCTGCAGAAATTGTGGCTTGTCCCAATTTGGCAAGATCTCTGAAGCAGTAAGCAACTTTTCTTTTCTTTTCTTTTCTTTTTTCTTTTAACAACATTAAACACAGGTTTTTTCTCTGTCGAATAGGGATGACAGAAAGAACTTTGTTATAGGAGTGAGTGCATCACAGATTGCATGCCTAGATACGAAGTGATGGTTGTCAGTTGTGCTGTGCCTATTTCAATCCACAAATTATCTATGTGTTCTAATTTTTGGAAGTAGTGAACAGTAAGGACCAAAACATCCGTATCAGCAAATTTCAATGGAAATTATAGAAAACTATTATAATCACTTGTAAGTGACTTTGAGAATGAAGATTATGCAATGTGAAAACATTTCTTGTTAGTATATTGCAAAATGTTGACAGCTTCATCATTTCTGGGGGAAAAACATTGCCCATATAAATCCAATCCAATGTTTTCATACATTGTCATTTGACCAGTAAACAACACATGAATGTGTTGAAATTAACTTAGTCAGTAAAAACTGCAGTCATAGTCATATTGCAGTGTTTCTGGAACTGTGTAAACAATGACACTTTCTCACTTTGGAAACCATTGTTTCACCTCTCCTGTATGCTTGCAAGCCCCACTAGACAGCTTCACATCATACCTGATTTAAATGTACATAAAATAAGCTTTCAAATTGTATATGTGTATGTGTGTTGGTGAGTACATTAAAGTCCAAAAATATGACCCTTTTGGAGAATTGCCACACGCATAAGGGCCCAGGCTCCTGGCACTGCAGCAGGCAGCCTGGAAGACTCTTAGGCCAGCTGGCTCCCCAGGCTGCCCAACTTTTGGGGCAGCTCTTTTCCCCATACTGAAGGAGTCAGGCAGCCCAGGGATCCAGCTGGCCTGGGAGTTTGGGAGCTCTGACATAAATCATGTCAGTTTCACTGAGCCGTTGACAGAGATCCCGGGGACATATTTTATTTTGAAAACACCATGTTTTGGTGCTTCTAAGATGAAATTTTTTTAACACTTCACTCTGTGGGAACTTTAGAAATGTCAGAATTTCCCACGAACCACAAATGCTGATTTTTTTGATATCTGCCTGCAGTTTTCTTGGCTCAAGCCAGTGCTCTGCCTTTGACCTTTTGTTAAAAAAATGAATTCAAAATTTGCTCACAGTTTATTTCCTTTAAAAGTGCATCTAAGCTGTTAATATATTTATACCTCACTTACTCTTGTTTAATCTAGATATAGCTACAATTTTTTCTACAGATGGTGCTGGAGGCCTCTCATTAATTTCTCTCATCTTTGGGTCTACTTAATAATTTCTTTATTAGTGTTATGAAAATATAACAGCATAGATGCATGGACTCCTTTATTTAGGCAAACAAAAGGAGCAGGCACTCAGGCAGCATGTGTCACAGATCGGCAATTCTTACTATCGCTAAGTATCTCTAGATCCAAGAAGAAAATTCAAATTTATGGTCTGGACGCATCCCTTGGATTCCCCTGGGCTGCAGGTACCTAGTGGCAGACAGTCTATGAAGCATAATTTCAGGTAAATGTAAGCTTCGTAGAAGCTGTATTTAAAGTGAGATCAAAACTGGAAATAGTTTGTATTCACTTGCTAAGACCTTGATATCCAACAGAAGAGCTGTGCGAATAACTAAGTTATCAGTTCAGTGGCCAAACCGGTAGAGTTGGGTCTTGGAGAGGATAGGGTTTGTTTCAGATCAACCAAAATAAAAACGTTATTAATTTTCTGGTGAGCCAAAAGAGACAAATTTTGTTTTGTTTTGAGTTTTTTAACCTGGTAAAATAAAATTCAAGTAAAAATCAGAACACAAGGTCATTTTGAAATGAAAAACTGAAATTTTTGTTTTGAAAAGTCTCAACAATGTTGAAAACCGAGAGTCAGGAAAAAATAAGAAAACATAAGACTTCATGTTACTTTGCTCCGCATATTTGTGAAGTAGGATTTTGTTCTTGAGCTTCAGAATTTAGAGTTGCCACTTCTCATGAGACACACCAATAAAAGTTGCAAGGCAGCCCCACTGTTCAGGACATGGGCTCACCTTGTTATCACGATGCACTAAAGGTATGTAGATATAGCCATCATACTCCATGCCACATTCCTGTATTCTGTAAATGGGAAAAAATACTGGTACCACATAGGTAATAAGTTCCAGACATATCATTTAATTGGGATGCCCTTAATTAGGATTGCTGAATTATTACACGGATTCCTAAGAAACCAGTGAATGTTTAATTACTGGGACAGTTTTAATATGAATGGGGTTTAGCTAGTGCCAAGGAGTTAAATGAAGCTTAACCAGATGCTAAATATTGTATGAATAGTAGATGTGTGACATAGTTACAGGGCTAGCTGCACCTCAGTCCCCCTTTCAGTCTCTCTGTGTGCACTCCTAGGTGTTAGGCCTCATGCCTTAACTTATTGTGAGGTGGAGTTTGCAATCCTCCTGTTCCTAGACCAGCTTATGGTCTTCAGTATGCTGTGTATCAACCGTATTTGCCCTGGAGGTCCAACTGAGTTCAGCACCTGCAGTTCTGCCCTTCGGGCATCTGTGACCACTAGTATGTGTGGTCAGACAGCCTTCTTAAAACCAAAATATTGTTTGTTTAGCAGAAGGATCAATGCTTCTAGAGAGAAAAGGGATTTTAAAACAACAAATAGCTTAAATGCTTCTATCTCACCTAGAAGCTTCCCATAACCTGATGATAACCTAGGCAGAACTAATTTCTTCGGACACCACCAGCCATTCCCAGTGTCTCCTTTGGTTCCCCTGAATAACTACTGTCTCTCTCTGAGAGATTGTCCCTTTTCATCCTGTCAGAGTTCTTTTGTCCTTCTGTGTTTATGGGCCTTTGTCTATGCTGGTCCAAGCAGTTTTCTAGGTTGGCTGCAGAGGAGGCAAAACTAGCAAAGCTAATGGTTCTAGCATTGTTCCTTAACTGTTTGCTGAAAGGTGGCTGTCTTAAGCCATTCTTTCCCTTCTGGCTGTTTTTCCAGACACCTGTTATGTTAAACCAATAGTCATATAGAAAAACTCCCAGTAATCAGGCCAACCTGCAGTATTCATAAAATGTGACAGAGCAGCTCCAAATCTCTCACAATGTGAAATTTTGAACTCTGGCTTTTCATAGAGAAGCTGGCAGATAAAGACACAGGGAATAAGACATAAAGTTGAATGCACTTATTCTTGCATTTGATTTAGTACAGTATCTTATTTCATGTACACTGTTTTTCTTCAAATTGTTTAAAGGTACCTTGACTTAAGTAGGGCAGCTGCTTAATTGGGCTAATAGGCCATCTACCATGGTGTCTCAATTAAGAAACTGTGGCAAGCTTGTAATACAATGGAATAGGTCTATAATGAACTTGGGATATAAGCAAATTCTCTTTATATTAGAGGTGGCTGTGAACCAGGAAATCTGATCCAAGTATTCCAAACTTTTGAAAAGTTTTGATCCAGATCTGTGCATCATGACTGAGGCTTATTTCTTGTCCACAGTGAAGAAGTAATGCACTTCAGTTCCCGAGTTTCAAATACAGTATTGTGGAAAAATATGTTACCATGCCCTGGGCAACATTTTCAACCTGAAATCCTCAGCTGTGCATGTAGAATTGTATGTGCCTGCACTTTGTAGATACAAAAAATATGCAAGTGCATAGGAAAGTGTTCGAATCTGCATTATTTTGCAGGCATGAAGTCTGTCATGTGCATGTGAATGATTAAATGGCATGCCCAAGTTTGTGGGCTCAAATATATGCATGTAAAAGGATGTGCTTGCACAAATGGGAGCTGGATAGGGGGCTGGCTGAAACCATATCCTTATAAGACTTCTGTAACTGTTACCTGTATGTATTGAATTTTGCTGGTAGCACTGAAAGACACAGAATGATAGTATGTTGTATCAAATGGCTCCTCCAGAGACACGTTTTATTCATCTAGCACACAGCATGTCATAGTTTTACTGTATTTTTTAATCTATGAGATGTTATAGTAATGTACAGATACATCTCTAGTGTAGTCTAATAGGCATCCTGGATTGGATTAATCCCCGAGGTAATTATCTCCCTTGAAATGGGAGAGTTTGGTCTATTCTCTTTTCTGTTTGTAGTCTTCAGAATCATAGGATCCTTTGATCCTGGTCCTGTACCTTCACTGGGGACTAGAGCAAAAGAGGAAAACAGACACATAGCCTAATGAGAATACTATGAGATACCTACAGTTTAAATAGGTATTTACCATTAACAGCCACAAGCCTATGAAGTGAGAGGCTGTCATTTTCCTATCTTTTAGTTGTTGAAGTGGGCCCGCAAGTTTATGAAGTGAGAAACTGAGTCCAGCTAAAGCCCCTCATTAACTTAATGACTAATTAAGTCAGAACGAAGAAAGATTGAGTTAACTTGCCTACTAGCCACCCAGCAACGAATGTGTATGACAACTAAAAGAGTGATGGATAAAGAAAAGAATTGGGGGGAGAGAATGAGTGATTTAAAAGACATTTTTGATGCATTGTTATCAGTGCATCCAATTAAAAAGAAATTAAAGTGTAAATCTCTGCTGACTGCCTGAATTAAAAAAAGGTTCCTTTTTTGGCCTCTCTAAGCACTTGAGCAAATTAATTAGATATGTGCTGAAAGGGGTACCAGTGAAGTTCACCCATCTGAGAACATCACAGACACCTACCTCTTCCTGCTGCCAAATGCATCTATTCTGGGACTGAATTGAATGCCACTTTCAGAGACCAGAAATAAGGCTAAGTCAGGAATTGCTTTAATTTTGGTAATTACATTCATTTCATCATTAGGTTTTAATTCATATTGATAACATGGTGGATTGACATATTTATAGTGGACGTAAGGGCCCTACATATGTGGTTAGTGCAGGCATGGGTGTCTGTCTGGGGGAACAGTCAAGAGAAAATATGACACCCGTAACTGTAGTAAGTTGTAATAGAGTAAAAACTTGAGAAAGACACATTCCCCCCTGCCTTTAGTGATTCTACATATGTTATGCAGGAGACCTGGAGTCAGGACTCCTGGATACTGATTTTGGCTGTGCCACTAGCCTAGGGCAAGTCAGTTAACTGCTCTGTCCATCAGTTTTTTGGGCAGGTCTACACTACAGGGTTAAGATGACCTAAGTTATACAACTCCAACTCCAGCTACGTGAATAACATAGCTGGAGTCGATGTCGCTTAGGTCAACTTATTGCAGTGTCTATATCGCACTGGGTTGATGGAAGAAACTCTCCCATTGACTTACCTTATGCTTCTCGTTCCATTGGAGTACTGGAATTGTTGGGAAAGTGATCAGCGGTTGATTTAGTGGGTCTTCATTAGACCCACTTAATTGACCCCTGGTGGATCAATCGCTGCAGCATCAATCCATGGTACGTGTAGACATACCCTAAGTCTGAATAATGGGAACAGAAATGCTTCATGAAGTATTATAACGCTTAACTAATGCTTGTAAAGCAGTTTGAGATGCTTGGCAAAAAGGTGTTACAGAATTTTTGTGTACGCAGCCATTGTAAGTCCTAGAAAAGCAGCCTTCCTGATTGGACATTTGGGAGTATGTATATATAGTTGCTTGGTTTTCTGCTTTATTCTCATGCTGCTTACTACTCTCCAGGTACTCAGCATTTGGAAGTAGCTGAATTTTCTCTTATTACTTGGGCTTGACCTTTGATTCCAGCTCATTGTGTAGCAATGAGGAAGACACAGGAAGAGCTATTGCAGTTCATTATATTATAAAAAATTAAACCATAGGTTATCAAATATTTAATTCATTCTGATGAATGGACTGTATAAAATCTATAATGAATTCTTTGCTTTGATTAAATAAAATTGAGGGACTTAAGTATTCATTCCAGCACTTTGAAATAAATTGTTTTTGGATTATCATAATAACCTCAGTGCACACAGTGGTTTTGGCCTAAGTCCACGGGCGATGAACATTTTATGCGTATACTTCAGACCAGAATTATCTGAATTAGAGCTGAACTGCTGACCTGTTCATGGAGGTCATTGTTGCTACCATAGTCCTGACTTTATTATTTACTATGGAATAATGTAATCTACAAGAAATACAGAAAGCACGTAAACCATGTTTGTTTGCAAAAAAAAAAATTATATACAATTATAGGGTTGGCAAATGCACTGTTATTTTAATTCCTATTCCAACATGCAGAATGGGAAATAAAGGCTTCAGTTATGTAGCCATTGGTGAGGCTGTGCCTCCTCATGTGAGTAGTTCCACTGAGTTAAATGGAACTACTAGCATTGCTGTGTTCTCATCAGTAGTTATACAGGATGCATGATGTGGCCCATAAGGGTTAACACTGGTGTATTTGAATAAAGCTTAAAGCTGATGAATTACAAACATGCATTGAAAAGATAATAGACCAGGTAATGAAATCAAACTGTTAAACTGTTTCAAGAGGATTGTTGTTCTGATATGGTGCCATCAGTCCATTTCCTAGTGCACGACATTCCATGTCACAAAACCACCACCACACCCAGCCCTCTTGCTGGTAGTCTCATCCAAAAGGCTAAGGACTAAACTGGAATGAAATTGAAATATCTTGTCACTCCACTATGTGTTTTTTTCCCTACATTAAGGCATATTAGAGAGCTGGCGACAGTATCTCCCTGATTATGGGGTAACTGTTCTGAGGATAACTAATACTATGACCTGATATTGAACCACTGAACTCAATGGGACTTTTGCTATTGACTTACAGGGGAGCAGGATGGGAATCTTGATGTCTCTCTGGTATGTTTCACCAGCACTGAAATTCACTGGCATAGTAAAGTGAGAAAAAACAATCCCAAAAGAGTTCAAGACAGAGTAACATAAAAATGGCCTTCAAAGGGGCCCTAAGATGATGACCCTTTAAGGGCAGCTAACATAGGCCATTAAAGTGGCAGGTGTATGAACCCAACACTAGTTACAGTTGTTCCCATTGCCTGATCACATCATTTGATTATCCTCATGTGAATCTGATCTCCACTGTGGGGAACTTAGCTATTAACTGCAATTGTGTGTTCTTCTTTTTCTTTTGCAAAAGTTTGCAAGAAAGAAGAGGGAAAGAAATTTAGTGCAAAGCTTCATGAGACCATTCCCAATCCTGTCTTCTCCCTATTTTGTCATGTTAATAATGGTCGCTAAGGAGTTTTTTGCAGCCATCCATAGTGTCTGGACGAAAGAAAATCAAGAAAATTTGTTCTTGCTAGAGCCACACACACCTGATGAGACTATTGAATTATTTTTTGGCTTAGTGAGTTGGCCTCCCTTGGCAGAGACTAGCTATTAAATCTCCATTTACCGAACACTGCAATGTGATGAATTGATTGATGCTAACTATTTTAGTATCTTGAGTTATACTTTTTAGCTCTATTATCCGCACAGGTTTATTCTGTTGTCCAAAGTAGTAAATGAGTTTCCCAAGTTGCTTTAGGAAACCGTGACATGCTGAAGTAATCTCAGGGTTATTAATATGCTACTGTGCTTGGGGGACGAAAGGACTTAATCTATAAATCATCATAGCTACCCATGAAACAGGGGTATAAGACAAAAAAGTATCAGAGCCTGGGGATGGATAGATAAACAGGGCTAAAGAGGAAATGCCCACTCCTGGGAAGTGGCATTGCTGGGGAACGACATGGGTCATAAAGATGAATCAAAGAGCCTGGAGTTATCCTGAGGCAAAGGTCTGAAGAGGATTATGGAGGAGACAGGCATGGGAAGTCTAATGAGTAAAATGTTCACTGTATGAGAAATGCTGATGACAACAGCTGAGTTTAAAAATACCAGTTGAGTTGTTTTGGTTTTGAATTTGCAATATGTATTCCTTTTGTGTCTGCCCATTTGACATGATTTATATTAATAGCCCTTAAATGTATCATGGGCTTCTAGTGATTAGAATATAGAGTAGCAGGCTCCCAGCAGTCCCTGTGAGGAGGTGTGCTTGACACAGAATGGCTTTTCTTTTGAATGTCACAGAATGTAGCTCTGAATGTACCTTCAAGACATTGGTTATAGGTCTTGTGACCTTTCTGGGGAAAACGAACATATATCCTTTAAGACTAACATAACAAGAAGTCTCCATGGCTGTGAAATCCTAACATTTTACATAAGAGGAAGATTTGTATATAGAAAGAGCAAGATCAAAACACAAAATAGCTGACTCACTATTCTGCTCTTTCAGTGATTTACAGTCTGACCTTGAGGTGACCACTGTCTAACCTTGACATCACACTCCCACCCCAACCCTAGCACTTTCCTTCAGAAGGGAGATAAGGTCATTTTTCTGCTTTGGTCCAAGTCCCTCTCAACAACCTTCCCTCTCCTCCAGGGATCATTCTTAATTCCAGATCCTTGTGTTTTAAGGACCCCATAATGAGTTTCTACTCTTCTTTTTCTCTCGGGTAGTCCCAGCCTGACTGGTTTGTTGAAATTGTACAGGTGTCCTAGGATTCTCAGTCAAATGTGCTCAGAAGCATGCACAGGTTAACACAAGTTGGCTGGCCTGAAGGATGGAGGCCTACACAGCCTGGTAATAAACACTTCTTAAAAGTGACCTGCAAAGAGAAGAAAAAATAGAGTTTGGAGCCCTTTTCCTTTCTTGATGGCTATATTTTAAAAGGTCTGGAAGTTGTTTTTTATTTTCCATTTTTATTTCTAATTTTTGTGCTCTTTGAATTTGTGAATATCCCTTGGTTTCGTACAGGATGTGGAAATTTTGAGGTCTATGGCTTTTACTTGAATGCTGAGAATATTGAATCTCTAACAAGACATATTTTCTTCCAAATGTTCTTCAAGCATTTGAATTAAATGGGTGGGTTATTTTTAATTTACTTCCTGAGTATTTCTGATGTTATCCTAACAGTTGTCTGGACAGATGTTGGGTTGGTTTCATGATTAGTCTGAATCCAAGAGCAATGTAACTTGACAGTAAATACAGAATTTTGAAAAAAAATGCATCCATTTTTATGGTGGAGTAATATCGGCCAACTTCCCTTTTAGGATGTACATTGTAATAGTTCCCTGTTGGCTAAAATTAAGCTGTATGTACATGTGCTATGGTTTCAGTAGCTACTAGTGGGAACTTTCCTTCCATTAAAAAGAAATAAGCACGTCTCTTTTCACCCATCTTAAAAATAGGACATGTTGGTGAAAACTCAGGGAATAAATACTAGGACTCGGTGATACAGCTAGCTAATTCAGTAGTTTCATGAAGATATGTTTTGTAACATGCACACAAGCAGAAGGAGCAGTCACTTCATGTATGAGGCTGATTATTTGCTCTCTCCTGTACTTCTCCTTGATAACTTGCTCCAATATTTCCAAAATGACTTCAACATTATAAGTGATGACAGAAAGCCGTAGCCAACATAGAAACCACTAGAACAAATGTGCCTAGGCTCTTTGAACTCAAGTCTCAGGCTGTAGTATGATTGCAGTCCTATGTGCCATTAATTGCTCATCGCTAGCAAAGCTTACTCCTTAGTCCTTGGCATTACTCATGTTTTGGCAGAAGTTATACAACATAATTTTGAGACAGATGAAAATAGCTAAACTTCTTGCCAGATGGTCTGTATAGACACTATAAATGGAGGCTGAGTCCACATCAGGGTTTGCTTCAGGTTGCTGGTTCTTTGCTTGCCCATTTTACTTTGTTGTAATTCTTACCCTGCATTCCCCTTTTTGGCAAAAAACACTGTCATAATTTCTTTTTTTGTGCAGGGCCTGTCTCTTGCCCTTGCCCTTTATAATGCTTGGCAGCCACTGGAACCAATGGAAACAGATGGTTTTATCTCAGCTGAGCCCGTATCTAAAAATAAACATTCATCTTTACAATACTTATAATAGTTTGTTGCCTACTGTTGCCAGTCTGTTATTGACAGGGGAAGTATCTGAACAAGAGATGTCACCAAGGGATTGGCATTCTAACAGGAACCCTGTCAATCTCTCGGAGTTGGAAACGAGAGAGTAGATATTGCAAACTGTAGAGGTTTAGTCTTTCTAAGATTTTGCGTGTATGTTATCTGCATATTCGTTTGACTTGTCTGTTAGAATTGTAAACCCTTCAGGGAAGGGACCTTCTCCAGCTCTGTGTCAGTACATAACCTAGTGCAGTGGGACCTTGCTCATGGTTGGGTTTGTAGGTGCTACTGTGATTCAAATAATATGTAATAAGATTAGGGCAGAGCTAGTGAAGCATAGAAACATGATGCAGTCTGAGGGCCAGATTTTGGAAGGCTTCAAAGCTCTTGCTGTCAAAATTTCACTGCATGTGTTTGTGTGCACGAGACATCACATTTTGGAGGGAAATTGAAGGCAGAGGAGACTAGAGGGCAGTGGAACCTCCACCATGTTAAGATCATAGAAGAAAGCTTATGCTGAGATTTATTTGAAGATACTGCAGGAAGGGGGGTGAGTGTAGACACTAATACAGTGTGTATGTTCTGTCTCAAAAGCTGGTAAAGTATTTGTGATTTTACGTTCCATATTTTTCAATCATCATATGATATGAATATGGCATAACTAAGATGTTTTATGCAAGATGGGTAATGTGAGATATCGAAGGAAAGGTTATGATTTACTGAATGTGATTACCCAATTTGTATGCATGTATCATTCCTGTATTTAAAGTTAGGAATATTGACTATGTAACCATTACAACTGTGTGTGTATTTGGGAAATACCCATCAGACAGTATGCAAACAGCCTGGATGGGCCATTAGGAAGGACAATAAGACTTTAAAGATACTAATCTCACATGTTCCTGAGAAGCTTCCTGGGATGCTTCTTTGACACTACAGGGTCATGTGATCATGTCACCTGGTACTGACACCATCTTGGACTAGGAGGGAGTGGGGGTCAAACTGGGAAACAAAGGATTCCCACCATATGCAAATCCTATTTAAGGCTGGGGAGTGAGTTAATCTAGGCTCTTCTCCCACTGCCTCCCCACCCAAGTAGAAAGACTTCTGAAAACACCTAAAGAAACAAAGGAACTAAACTGGGGGTGGGGGCAGAGGCTGAGCCTAGGCGAGAAAGGTCTAGCCTGTGAAAGGGATATTAAGAGATTTAAGCTGAAAGCAGTGCAGTTTACCTTCAAGAACCTCTGTACCCTGCATAAAACAACATTTAGGGTGAGAATTTGCTACTATTAACCAGTTAATTTAGTGTGTTTGTTATTTGCTCAGTAATCTGCTTTTATCTGCGTGCTGTCCCTTATAATCACTGAAAATCTACCTTTTGTAGTTAATAAACGTCTTTGTTTATTCTAAAACCAGTTTGTATAATTCATAATGAGGGGTTGGGGGAAGCTGTGCACATCTTCCTCCACATTGAGGAAGGGAGCGAATTTCATGAGCTTATGCTGTATAAAGCTTTATACAGCGCAGGACAATATAATTTTGGATTTATACTCCAAAGAGTGTGTGCAGCTGAGTGCTGGGTTATTCCCTAGCTGAAAGCCTTCCCATGCAGCACTGATTTCAGTATTGGTGTCATTCTGCAGCTGGGTGTGTCCCTACCTCTGTGTGTGTGTATCTGTGTGTGTGTGTACACGCACAGCAGGACGGTGAGGGAGCCAAGGCTGGTGGAATAGGCAGGATCAGTGGAAATCCAGTGCATCACGTGGCACCCCAAAGGGGGGGGTCCAACCCATTACAGTATTAAGTTGATTTTTTAAGAGGGTTGGTTTAGCTTGTGTCTCATCCCTGAGTCTGTCCCCACTGATGTTTCCAGCAACAGTTCTTGTGGTGCTGGAATCTTTCTTTTCCTCCTCCTGCTCCGATGGATCTATTCTAATTTATTTTAAATAGAGGTAATTTACCTTGTTAAAGGATATATTCAAAAGTGAAGGTGACCCAGTTCTGGCAAAGGAAAATCTGAAAGTGCCTGCAGGCTTTCAGGAGGAAAAATCTCATCACTTTACTGCAGTAATGGCAGATAGCTAAGTACCCAAGACAGACAGAAATTATTAATAGAATTTAACAGAGGTTTGAGAGGTGGATTGAAAGCAGGAATTTACCTTATGTTAGTTCCTTCTGTAAGCTGTGACTTGATAACAGTCCCTCCAGATACACTGAATTACACACATTGCAGCTACAAGACTAGATGAACGGCATGTATTAGGAAGGTGGGTTTTGTATTTGTGATGGTAAATGAAAACCTTACCAAAGCCCCTTGCATACTGTATCACCAGACTTTCATCTGGAAATCTCTTTAGAGGAATGCTGGAGCATTTAAAGTAAGATGTTAGCCTTGCCATAGATATAGCTTTATCTCTCAGGGATTTTTTTCTTTTAATTTAAGCCACTGATAAGAATTATCTGGATTTCTACAAAGTGGCACTTTTCTGTCCCCCCTTCATCTCTACCTGGCAGGCAGCTAAAGATAAGATTGGTGAGGAAGATAAAATTCTAACTGAAAGTCAATCAATATGATTGCTAGGACTGCCATAAACGAGATTTGACAAAGGAGTAGCATGTTTTGCTGAGTTTGCTCTGTTTTCTCTGAAACTGGTCACAAGCTAAGCTTTTATCTTTAGAAAGCACTATGTTTCTAATGAACCTGTCACCAATGGAAGCACTCTAAACAATGCATTTATTTGGCTAACTTAACCTCTCTGCAAATTTGAATTTATTTGTCTTAATCAAGAGCCGGAATGATGTGTATTGGTGAAACTTCCAAGGCCAGATCCTTGCCAGCAAGTGACAAACACCGGTCTAGCAGTATATTTTGTCATATTACAAGAACAAGAAAAAATGTCCTATATCAAAATATAATGTGGTAAATTGCTTTTTTACTTTAGTACCAGCAGCTGCATCTATATCATTGCTATGTAAGCAAAGCTATGTCTTTTAATATGAGCTTTAAAAGAATTCTGCCATTCTTCATTCGAAGTATGTTTGAGATAACTGATGAGTTTGAGTAGAGATTTTTTTTATTACTATTAATTCATGGTTTTAACAAAGCACTTGCGGTCCTGGCAAATCTGGTACTGAAGTGACCCAGTAACTGGATAGTTTCTTGAAGTCTCTTTAAAGCAAACTGCAAATCCAGTGCATTGTTCCAGAAAGCAATGACCAGTTGTATGGTTTGTGATCATAGGCAGGAACTGTAATTTAGACAGCAGTTGTGTACGTTGTCAGAAATTGAGGACCCTGCCAAAAATGTGCAGGGATTTCCAGTTGTTGTCAAAATATAACCACTGGCTGTTGACTATTCTGGCAGGCATCTCCAGTTTTCTTGATTTTGATTCCGTCCCTCCTCTCTTCCTCCCCAGTGCCTCTTCTCTTTCTATACCATCACCAAGAGTGATCTCATAAGACATGTGAGTGGCAACTTTAGGAAGGTTACTATATGAGCAACAGTTCTTCCAGCAGCCATACCCTTTCAGACTATGATCTTGTCAGATCTCCTAAATTAAACAAGGTCCAGGAGACCTCCAAAGAGTCTTGATAATTCAACAAGTGACTCTGTTCCCCTTGAATCAGTATTAAAGCAACTGATTGTTTTTTTGATAGTGCTAAAGTGGATGAAGGGAATAGAGCAGATGTTATATATTTGCATTTTAGTAAAGCATTTGATACCTTGTCTCAATCTTACTTAAAAAAAAAAAGATTTCAAATTGGCTTGGACAGGCCCACTGTGATGTGCAATGAAAACTGGCTGAAAGTCCCTCATCAAAGATACTTTCTATACTTAAGGAACATTCCTACTGTTAAAATCAATTCAACTCCCCTGATGTTAGCAATATTTGGAATGTAGAAAGCCTACTGTCTGACATCTCTGTTTTAAGCATGGTGGGCCAGATTTACAAAGGTATTTAGGTGTCACAAAATGCAGATAGGCACCTAGAGGGATTTAAAAAGCACTAAGCAGCTTGGGCTTGAAGATCCCAGCCTAGAAGCATAGCCAGAAAATGACAATATGAGAGGTAATATTTTTGAGAAAAATATGAAAGTCAGGCATTCAGTGGGAGGGAGAAACCTGGGCAGCTCTAATCCTGAATTGCACCTTCCAGAGCCAGAGGGAGATAGTAGACAGGAAATCAGATGAGAATTGGCTATATCTTATGGCAGGAAAAAAGACCAATATAACTTTGGCCTGCATATGTAGAGCAGAGGAATACATAGCTGCTTTCTGTGGGATGGCAAATAGGTGTCACTTAGCAGAAACAGATGAACAAATTGGAGGAAATTCAGTGAAACGCAACAAAAATGCTCACAGGCCTGTAGAAAGGAAGGAGAAGAGGTAAATGTTAGAGCTGAATGAAATTTGAAATTTCCATCTCGCAGAGGGCGATGAACACCTCCCAAGGAAAATGATGGAAGCCCTGTTGCTTGGCTAGTTTGGACAAAATGATAGTTTCCAACTGCACATTTTCTATCTTAATTTAGCAGGGAGATGTACCGAAGAACTAGCTAGAATAAGTGTATTATTCTAAGCTCTGACTTCTAGGATTTCATGATAGGTGCTCATCTCTAGTGCTGCGAGGGACAAGTGCTGTTGGAGGTACAGTTTTTAGAATGCAGTGTAAAATGGAGGGGTATTAAACAGAGCTGTGTAAAACACACTGGTGGGTTATATGACTTTTGTGAATTGTGAATTTTGTTTGTGGGGATTGTTAACACCTGACCCAGTACCACACTGTATGAACACCAGTGTGTTGTGAACGGGCCCAGTTGCTGGGTCACGCTGGTTCCAGCCAGTTGGGTCTGGGCAGAGCCCAGTCACTGCTTCTAGCTCTAGGACTATGAATAGGGCTCTACCAAATTCACAGGCATGAAAAATGCATCACAGACCATGAAATCTGGTTTCCCACCATGAAATCTGGTATTTTGTGTGCTTTTACCCTATACTATACAGATTTCACAGGGAGACCAGCGTTTCTCAAATTGGGGGTCCTGAGCCAAAAAGGAGTTGCCAGGGGGTGGGGGGGCACAAGGTTATTTTAAGGAGGTCGTGGTATTGCCACCCTTACTTCTAGCTCGGTGGCTGGAGAGCAGAAGCTGCTGGCCAAGTGTCCAGTTTTGAAGGCAGCACCACACAGCAGCAGTGCAGAAATAAGGGTGGCAATGCCATACCATGCCACTTTTAATTTTGTGCTTCTGCCTTCAGAGCTGGGCGGCAGGAGAAGTGGCGGTTGCTGACTGAGGGCCCAGCTCTACAGCAGCAGAAGTAAGGGTGGCAGTACCATGCCATACCATCCTTACTTTTGTGGTGCTGCTGGCAGTGGCTCTGCCTTCAGAGAAGGGCTCCCGGCCAGCAGCCATCACTGCTCTCCAGCTGTCCAACTCTAAAGGCTGCGCCACTGCCTGCAGCAGCGCAGAAGTAAGGGTAGAGTACCGCAACCCACCCCCCCAATAACCTTGTGACCCCCCCCCACACACACAACTCCTTTTTGGGTCAAGACCCCTACAATTACAATACCATGAAATTTCAGATTTAAATAGCAGAAATCATGACATTTATTATTTTTAAAATGCTATGACCGTAAAATTGACCAAAATGGACCATGAATTTGGTAGGACCCTAGCCATAAGGTACTCTCCCAGGCTCAGACTTTTGTCTGTGCCCTTACTTGGGATGTAGGACTCAGCAGTCCATCTGTCCTAGGCTCTGAAACCAGTGTTTCAGACCTCCTGAGCCTCCCCCCTCACGTTCACTTACACCCTGTGGATTCTCTGGGCATCTACTTCAACTCCTTCAGGGACAACAGTAGTAAATTAGAGAACACAGGCTTAGTAAAGCAATTTCTTAACCGAAGACACTTTACTCTTGAAAGCATTCAAGAGTTAATAGATTTTTTTTTTAAAAACAACAAAAGCCCCGGCACATACTGTCCCCTTGTCTGTTCTCACTCTTTCTGTGAGTCCTAGGTATGTCAGTGTTCCAGATTGGGCAGAGTCCATCTTGCCTTCTCCCTTTTCTGCACATCTTCCTTATGTGTGCTGATGGTCAGCACCTTATGTGGAGGAGCGCCCTGCTCTTGAATAGAGTCTCTGTCTCTTTAGGATGTGCTCAATTGGACAACTCTAGCCCTCTTCCCTGGTTATGCCACTTTGGGCCTCTGTGTAGAAAGTCATTGCTCCATGGAGGTTGCTCAATGGCTTTTCCATGGTAGTGCATCAACGAGATGTCAAGTGTCTTTCCTGGACGGGACCACTTTCTGTGATGCAATTCAACAGACTGGCCTTGGGCGCTCTGAGATATGTGTTCAATGCACAAAACAAAATGGAGTTCATAACTTGATATAAGCATATCCTATCTGTCTCAGGTATCACAGCCCTCATACATCATTCAGGGTATTTTTTGTTTTGTTTTGTTTTTTTGAGTCTTATGTTCACACTGGTTTAAAGTCAAAGGCAAACCTATAGTTAAACTTCATGAACTAGTTGAATTTCACGTTGGTTTTGGTTTCTTAAAGTGATTGCAGAGTTCTAGTGTAGTGCAATTGCCACATAACATTTTTGGGATTTATTTTCTGCCAGCCAAAAATTCCCTCTGGAGCTCTATTTGGAGAATTTACTCATCACTACTTCTTCCAAAATAATGTTTGGTGACAATGGTGGTGTTGTCTTCTCCATTGCACCCTAGAGGTGGCTATATTTCAGTGATGTGTAAGGATCCCTACATATACATTGATACAGGAATTTGGAACCCTTTAGGAAGAAAAGTCTTCTAAAAACATCAGATATAAGGCCATACAACTCTTCAGATCCTGTGGGAGAGGTGCCATAAAATTATTATATTTAATAGAGCGACAGTTATGCAGCAATATATAGTAACTCCTCACTTCACGTTGTAGTTATGTTCCTGAAAAACACGACTTTAAGTGAAATGATTTTAAGTGAATCCAATTTCCCCATAAGAATTAATGTAAATGTGGGGGTTAGGTTCCAGGGAAAAAATTTTACCAGACAAAAGACTATATATATATATATATATACACACACACACACACACACACACACACACACACACACACACACACACACACACACACACACACACAGAGTGTAATACTGGTGCACACTGATGATGATTGTGAAGCTTGGCCGAGGTGGAGGAGTCAGAGGGTGGGATATTTCCCTTACTGCTAAATAATGAACTAGCAATTGGCTTGAACCCTCAAGGGTTAACTCTCTCACTCTGCAAGGCAGCAGGAATGGAGGGATATATACGCATTTCACTTAAATACGCTGCCTTGTTAATTAGATCAGCTTGCTGAGGCCCCAGCTGCTGCAAGCTCCCTCCATCCTGAGCCCTGCTCTATGGAAGATGGGGTAAGCCAGGTGCAGGTGCAGGGGGGAGGGGGACACCCTGAAATTATCCCCCTCCCTTTCCCTCACCCCCCCCCCCGGGACAGCAAGCAGGAGTCTCGGGAAGCAGCTCCAAGGCAGAGGGCAGGAGCAGCACATGGCAGTGGAGGGAGGGCCACATCTAAACTGCAGGCAGCTGCTGCACAGGGAACATAGGGGAGCTGTGAGCTGGTAGGGGGCTGCCGGTCCACCCTGGTTCCAGGCCCCCACCAGCTAGCTGCAACAGGCTGCTCTTCCTGCAAGCAGTAGACAAAGCAGGCGGCTGCCAAACGATGTTGGAAGGGAGCATTACACAACTTGAAAATCATGTTCCCTAATTGATCAGCAATGTAACAACGAAACAATATCAACCGGGACGACTTTAAGTGAGGAGTTACTGTACTCGATAGTTACCAGTGCTTGCTTACTGCATAGTTATGTCAAATGCCATGCCATTCACAGAGACTAATCTCCTACTTTAGTTATTATGTATTTTCCTGCTGTGTTACTTTATTTTCACCCTTCTGTAGTCTCTACTTGTGTATACCACCTTTGTGTTCGTTGCCAGGAAAGGTGATTTTCCAAATCAATCTATAATTTTTTATATAACTAAGCAAGTAAATGACATATATTATTCTGTAAAAGCAGCAAAGAATTCTGTGGCACCTTATAGACTAACAGACGTTTTCGAGCATGAGCTTTCGTGGGTGAATACCCACTTCCTCAGATGCAACTGAGGAAGTGGGTATTCACCCACGAAAACTCATGCTCCAAAACGTCTGTTAGTCTATAAGGTGCCACAGGATTCTTTGCTGCTTTTACAGATCCAGACTAACACAGCTACCCCTCTGATACATTATTCTAACTCTGACATGAAGTGAAACATGAAAACCTGCTGACTAACTTACAATTCCACTGAGATTTTTATACCTGCACCTCTTGTAGTAATAAAACATCCCTACTGTTTAGCTGGTTTTTAGTGCATATGCAATCAATTACTTAAGATCAGCTCCTTTTGGATTTTACTGTAATGAGCTGTTTTTGTTGAGGCAAATGCTACTACTCAGCAAAAAAACTAAAACAAAATCCCAACCAAACAACAGCAAAAAAAACCCTGAAAAAACTATTATATTATTATTATTATTATTCTAACATAAAAAGCCCTGCAGTTCTTAGTTGCTAGTCTTAGGCTACGTCTACACTACAGGATAAATTGGAATTAGCTTAAACCGATTTTATAGAACAGCTATTATAAAGTCGATTGTGCGCGTCCACACTAGGCACATTAATTTGGTGGTGTGCGTCCGTGGTCCGAGGCTAGCGTCGATTTCTGGAGCAGTGCACTGTGGGTAGCTACTGTAAAAGAATGAGGCCAATAACGTCGATTTGCGTCCACACTAACCCTAAATTGATATAGTAATATCGATTTTAGCGTTACTCCTCTCGTTTTGTAGGAGTACAGAAATCAATTTAAAGAGCCCTTTAAATCGATATAAAGAGCAGTGTAGTGTGGACGGGTGCAGCGTTAAATCAATTTAATGCTGTTAAAATCGGTTTAACAGCCTAGTGTGGACCAGGCCCTAGTTTGACAGAACTGACTTATGTGTGGGTTGCTCGCTTCTCCAGTAGAGAGTAAAACAAAAATATGAAAAGAAGGCAATTAGTGTGATTCCACGCTCTTAGATCATGGTAGGCATGTTTCTAAAGGTGAATTTAGAAAGGTGCCTGAAGAACATAGTCAGAAAGTTTAACAGAACAGATGTACAGAGTACAACTTGGACAGATGTAGTGCAAGCTGTCCAGCACTGATCTAGCTGTGTACCATCACTGAACTGGAGGAACTACCTCTCTGGGCTACAGGGGCATTCTCTGTGCCAGTTGAATTGTCTGTCTCTCTGCTGAGACTATACCAGGAGTTCCAATTTGTGCTGATGTAGCTGTGAAGTTCCAAACTAATTAAGTCACTGACTGCAAAGCAGTTGTCCACCCGTATCCAGTGGAACTCACTCATAGAACACATGAGCTGTGGATGAACTAAGGAACTGGAGAGGAGTAGCTGGTTACTAGCATGATTCAGGGTACTCATCTGTGTGGTGTTCTGGGGAATGAAGCAATGTCCCCTTCCCATCCACATGCAAGAAGTATAGGAGCCTTGCAAGAGAACCTGTTCTCATGAGACTTCTGGTCCAATTCCAAAGACCCAAGCACTTAATGTAAGATTTGGATGTGTCTTCCCTTTGGGTGCTTATCCCAACCTCTGAGCCTCTTGATATTCACCTCCAGCTTGTGATCTGATTTACCTGGTAGATTAAAACATTTAAAGTGTTGGATATGATACTGTGGATCTCGCCAATCATGTGCAAAAATATCACCTCTGACCTTCTAATAGAATTAGCCTGTTTCCAGTTTTGGTTCTTTCCTGGGTAAGGGTTACACTGGCTGCCATTTCAGAATGTCAGTTTCCAACTTTTTTAATATGTTTAATTAGGAGGAAGGTTCTGAGACACCTGTAAAAGGGAAAAGGCTTTGATCATGCATCCCTTAAAATATTTATGTGAAAGGAAAACCTTTTTTTAAGAGGTTGTGAATCACAGAAACCAAGATCTCAGTGGGTTGCCAATTATACCTCTCTTGAGCTGCTTTCCTGTTTGCCATTTGGCCTTGTTTATGTGGACAAGATAGACACACATGCTGCTTGGTGAATAAGCACTGTTATTTTATTTATTGTGCAGCATACATATCTTGTTTTGGATTAGAGTTATTGGGAGCAAGATAACAAGCAAATGAAATAGAATACTGTTTTGTGAATACACTGCTCAACTTGGAATACACAGCCACTAATACAGACAACAATTTATACTTGTAGCACGTTGAGAGACTCTATAGTCCTATGTAAATAACTGTGCCTAGAACTTCTCTACGGCATTTCACCTGAGCATTGTATAAATTTATCTACAGTGCTTTACAGGGGTGTTTGTGAGGCACAGTCAGCCTGTACAAATTGTTCAAGGATACACTTTTCTATGGCATAGTCAAGAATAAATTCAGAAATCAATTCAAAAACACTGTGGTGTTTACTCTAATCACTGAGCCACAATGACACTTTCAACATCTGAATTAAAGAGGATGCTAATGTCTGTGTCGTTTTCAATATATAGGGTTTCCACCATCCCTTTATTCTGTATCACCACTGAGACTGCCCAAAAGTGTTTAGTTAGCAGAGAATTTTTTTTCTGGCCAATAAAAATGTATTGCTATCAATCTTTTATATCACTGGATTCACCAGTCTGGATGCTTGCAGACTCCTGCATTTCTCTGTGAGATTTAACGTTGATATTGTCTAATGTTGTTTTGTTTTTTGCGGGGGAGCGGGGGAGTGCCACTGTCTATCTCTTGGATAGTTCACAAACTGCTTAGCTGCATATGAAGAAACCTCCAAGGAAATAATGTGCTGGGGATTGCAATCTAGCTTGCTGGATTTGGCTCACCGAAGCCAAATTTCTTGTCATGTTTAGAAAGTCTCTTCTCTGTCTATCATATCTCTCAATTCAGTGTAAGTGCCTTGAGGGCAGCTTGGTGAAGGCATAGGGAAAGGCAAGCGGGGAATTTGCTAATACATGATGACTTAAATCACTTTTTATAAATTGCTATATAAAGAAACCCTTCAAATAAAATCATACAGTTCTAGAGAGTTGGATGGGGTGATCTAATAGGTCTTTTCCATCTCTGTAATTCTAAAAAAATGCAGGAATATCCCTTGCTGTGTATTGCTTTCTATCTGGTCAAGTTTTAAACACCCCAAGAAGTTGGGTTTCCAAACTTTCCTAAGGAGACTGATCCACCACAGCCAATATCTCACTGTCAGGAAGTCTGTCTTGATAGCCTACCTACTTTTCCCCTTTCCTAGATTCACCCCATTACTTCTATTTATACCCCCATATGCCACATTAATTTACACCATCTGTCTCTTACACTTCAGCAATTGGTAGATTATCTTGCCTCCTTAGTTAGCAGCAAAGCTTCACATCTTTTGCTGCTTTAATCTTGCCTTTTAAGCAAATCCCTTCAATACACTGATCATTTTTATTCTTCTTCTCTGAACTGCCTCTATTTTTTAATGTAGGGTTGGTGTTTGTCACTTCCTAAAAATCAGGCTTTTTTTAATATCTCAGGACTGGCATTCAAAAAATGGAAGAACTCAGAATTTTGTGTCACTTCTGAAAATCATGGTCAAAATTCTTATTATGGAATAAACAAAGCTTACCTCTAAACTCTGAAAACTCTGTGAGTGACCTTGACTAGGAAAAAGGTGTATTCTTACTTTGTGTTAGCTATCATGGTAACTAACACAAGGTAAAATCTTAGTCAAGACAGGGCATTTTGTAGTTTTCTAATGCATTAGCAGGTCAAGCCTAGAGTTTACCTGCACTTATGAAATCATATTAAAACTACAACTGCCTTGTCTGCACTAAGCTTTTATCTCATTAGTTACCACGTGTTAGCTGACGTGGTAAGAACACACCTTTTTTCCTAGTGAAGTCCGGGCCTGGAGGGTATCTGATTAATAACCAGGCCTGGAAAAGTGTGTTTCAACATTTCAGTGTTTTTTGTGCTTTTTCAGGGGGAAGAAGGTCTGCAATTCTATCTTCCTTCTCATGGAGGTTGCCAGATCAGAACACCAATTGCTCTCTGCTGACTTCTTTGCAGAGGATTAAGCTCAGTACATGCTGTATCGATGCTTTGAGGTGAACTACTGCCAAAAGCAAATTTGTACTAAACTCAGTGGAACTCTGATGAAGTGCATCTTAAGTGCCTTCTTGCTGAAGGAAAAGGTCATCAACATATTAACTCATTGTGAAGGAATTTTTCAGAAACCAATTTCACTAAGTGTTGCAAGACCTACTTAACAAGATTAGAATGTAACAAATGAATATGGCTTTCATTTTGTAATCTATGAATGTTGGTAGCTTACAAATAGCGTGTGAAATTATTTAATGGTTTTCCATTAAATGTAGCATTTATTTTACCAGTGATTAAAGAAGTAGTAAACACTTTAATTAGACATTGCTTGTGAAATACGTGTCCGGTTCTGTTTAATAGTCCAGAGAAGAGCGACAAAAATGATTAAAGGTCTAGAAAACATGACCTAGGAGGGAAGATTGAAAAAATTGGTTTGTTTAGTCTGGAAAAGAGAAGACTGTGGGGGGGGGGGGCGGAGACATAATGACAGTTTTCAAGTACGTAAAAGGTTGTTACAAGCAGGAGGGAGAAAAATTTGTTTTTCTTAACCTCTGAGGATAGGACAAGAAGCAATGGGTTTAAATTGCAGCAAGGGAGGTTTAGGCTGGACATTAGGAAAAACTTCCTAACTGTTGGGGTGATTAAACATTGGAATAAATTGCCTAGGAAGGTTGTGGAATCTCCATCACTGGAGATTTTTAAGAGCAGGTTAAACAAACACCTGTCAGGAATGCTCTTGATGATACTTAGTCCTATCATGAGTGCAGGGGACTGGTCTAGATGACCTCTCGAGGTCCCTTCCAGTCCTATGATTCTATGTTTTCAAATGGAATAGTATTTTTGAATCTGACTGAAGAATAAACAAACATCTCTGAAGTGTGCTATAAAGTAAGTTGGACTCAGTTTTTCTATCTATACTGGTTATAAAGCTTATATTCACTCCATTAATTTCTTCAGAGATTTTTCTTTTCCAGACTTGTGCTGTTACCTGCATTCTTTCCTATGGCCAAAAAAAGCAGTTGTGATGGATGATGCCATCCAGTAATTACTTGAGCCTTTACTTTTATCAAATATAAGGCCAAATCCTGCAGTTTGTACTTGGGGACTGATTCTACAATACCAGCTTGCTTTGACTAATACATTGTGTGCCTAGTGCTATTCAAATTGTGTTATACTCAATCCTTATTTATTTCAAACTCCCAATTATTTTGGTGAGCGTTTTGACTTTGTAAAGACTTCAAAATTTGATTCATTTGCTGCAGTATTTAATTCCACAGACATAGGAACCAAGAACCTGATTCTTCAGCTAAAATCTCCCATTTAATTCTAACACACCATAATTATATTTTTCTAGCTACTTTTATGCATTTTTTATGAGAACTCTAGCAACTAAGATTTTTATGTTGTTTTTTTTCCATTCGCAAACCCATATTGATCTTGTATATGTTTTTGGTTCTGTAGGTTTAAGTTGACTCATTCTTAAACCAATCATGTAGAGTCTGAAATATCAAACTCCACAGTTCTAATTTATTTTCTGAAGTAATGTTTCCTTGCGCTGAAGCCACTAAAGAATAAAAGCTGAAAGGAGAGAGAAAAATGGAATTACATCAATGGAATTACATGACCTGACCTAGTTTTCATAGACTGCAGAGATCTGAATGGCTGATGTAATTGTATTAAAAAGAAATCTCATTCTGATGTGTAGCTTACATTTAATTCTTTAGTTTAAAGATCTCAAAAATCATTTAACAACCAGTCTTGTGTTTAGTTTATTTGTTTACTTAATGCCTTTTTAAATGTAGAAGTGATTTTTTTCAGTATCCCAGATACACTCCCATGTGTGCTTCAATATAGACCTGGTGTTAAGAGATCATCCCCTTCCTGTTGTCTTTATTTTATTTTTGCATTATGGCCAGAACTGCAAAGCAATTACATTCCCTGAAGACACTATAAATTTTTTAGTAACCTGTCATATTTAAATGAAACAGGGGAGAATGAAATTATCATTTGATTGCTTGGCTGCATTGGAATGGAAAGAATCCCAGTGGGGGAATGGGAGAGAGAAAAAACAATTAATGTGTGTGTTGTCTTGTTATTGATATCGTGAGTTTTTTTTAAAAGAAAGAATGACTGGGATAAGTAGAGCTGAGGCCAAAGAGATTTATAGGCCTGCAGAACCAATTTTACCTGCTTGACCTCTTAAAACAGATACGCTCTGCTAGCCTAGGCCATGCCTCCCCATCTACACTGCTGTTTTAGCAGTGTTGTATTCCGCTGCTTCCCCACTGCAGAAAAAGAGTGCCTCAGGGGGGAAAGGCTCTGGCAGAGTGAAGGCAGCAGGGAAAGGCTTTGGGAAACTCCCATTTGCTGGAGCCCTTTCCCATTACAGGGAAAGACTCCAGCAGACTGGAAAGGCTCTGCTGGTTCCCTGGCTTTTCCCTGCTATCTTCTCCCTGCCAGAGTCTTTCTCTGACATGTGTAGCTACATGCCACAGTGTGGATGCAGCAGGTTTTTCACTGCAGCATGTAGCTATAGTTACCCTACACACCGCTGCCAGTGGGGTGTAGTGTAGATGTAGCCTTTGTGTAGTATTTGCGGTGCTCCCCCTCAGAGGTGACTGCATAGCAGAATTGGGTGAAGTGGTCCCTCTTACCTCACAGGGTTGTGAGGAATAATTCATATTTGTGAGAACTCTGAGCTCCTCTAATGAAAGCACAGCACAGGGCTACTTTTGTGACAAAAGGCACTGTATAAATGTAAGATTTGATAAGATATCAATATGCCAGTATAACATGTAAGATGTATTTCCCCCTTTTCTCCAGCATTATTTGCTCTTTAGCAGCATTAGCAGATGCAGACCCCTATCTGGTCTTCCTAAAGGATTGTATTCAGACATTCTAAAAAAGAGGATTTCCCTCTATTGAGCCTAGTATCCCCCAGGGCACTTACTATGCTAGAGGCTAAGCTTGCATATGGATTTTTTGCTGGGAGTGTAATTTTCATTTACTTTGTCAAATTAACAAATGTGGTCCCTCAAAGTAAGACACTCCATGTTAACAAGGATAATCCACTGTACCATAGCACTTCCTGATAAGCATAAGGGATTTCTTCCACTCAGACACAAGTTCCATTGCAGTATGTGAATTGCTCCTGGCAGTGACAGCCCACATTAAAGACACTGAAGTGAACTCTGGTTTCTGCTCTGACTTGTGTCAGTTTTGTTCCAGTGTAAATCCAGTGACTTTCAGTGGAGTTACTCCAGATTTGCCCAGGTGTAACTGAACATGGCCCTTAGTCTTCACCAGTGAATATTGTGAAATGACACTATCCTGGAAGTATTATAAAGAGCACAATAGTACCTACCACAGCAGTTGAAAAACACAACATTTCCAATAAATTCTTGGACTGTGTCGGGAACAACTTTTTGTTCCAGAAAGTGGAGGCAGTAACCCGGCAGACATCCATTTTAGACTTGATTCTGACTAACAGGGAGGAATTGGTAGAAACTCTGAAGATGAAAGGCAACTTGGGTGGCAATGATCATGAAATGATAGATTTTATGATTCTAATAAAAGGAAAGAGTGAGAGGAACAGAATAAGAAGAATGGGTTTCAAAAAAGCAGGTGTTAACAAACTCAGAGGACAGGTAGCTAAGGTCCCATGCGAAGAAAATCTAAGGGAAAAAGGAGTTCAGGATACCTGGCAGTTCCTCAAGGAGACAATATTAAAGGCACAACTGCAAATTATTCTAATGCAAAGAAAAGATAGGAAGAACAGAAGGAGGCCAATATAGCTCCATCAGAAGCTCTTTAATGACCTGAAAATCAAAAAGGAAACCTGCAAAAGGGTGAAAACTTGATCAAATTGATAAGGAGGAGTACAAAAGAACAGCACAAGTATGTAGGGAAAAAATCAGAAAAGCTAAGGCGCAAAATCAGTTACATTTGCAAGGGACATAAAAGGCACTAACAGGAGGTTCTTTAAATACATAAGGAGCAAGAGAAAGATGAAGGAAAGTGTAGGTCCTCTACTTAAGTAGGAAGGAGTGGTAATAACTGATGACATCAAGAAAGCTAAGGTGCTTAATGCCTATTTTGCTTCCAACCTCACTAAAAAGGTTAATGATGACCAGATACTCAACCACTGGAAAGGAATGCAGGCCAAAATAGGGAAAGAACAGGTTAATTAATATTTAGATAAGTGAAATGCATTCAAGTCAGCAGGGTCGGATGAAATTCATCCTAGGGTACTTAAGGATCTAGCTGAAGCAATCTCTGAACCATTTGCGATTATTGTTGAGAACTCCTGGAAGACAGGAGAGGTTGCAGAATACTGGAGAAGGGCAAACATAGTTCCTATCCGTAGAATACTGGAGAAGGGCAAACATACTACCTATCTGTAAAAGGGGAACAAAGAGGTTCCTGAGAATTGTAGACCAGTCAGACTAACTCCAATATCTGGAAAGATACTGTAAACATTATTAAATAACCAGTCTGTAAGCATCTAGAGAATAATAGGGTGATAAGGAATAGTCAGCATGGATTTGTCAAGGACAAATCATGCCAAACCAACTTAATTTCCTTCTTTGGTAGGATTACTGACCTGATTGGGGGAGGGAGGGGGAAGCAGTAGACATGATATATCTTGCTTTAAGTAAGGCTTTTGACACTGTTCTGCATGACATTCTTGTAAGCAAACCAGGGAAATGTAGTGTAGATTAAATTACTACAAAGTGGGTGCAGAACTGATTGAAGAACACACTCAGAGTAGTTATCAATTGTTTTCTGTCAAACTGGGAGGGCATATCTAGTGGGCTCCCACAGGGGCCAGTCTTGGGTCTGGCACTATTCAATATTTTCATTAATGACTTGGATAATGGAGCAGAGAGCATGCTTATAAAACTTGCAGATGACACCAAGCTGGGAGTGGTTTCAAGCACTTTGGAGGACAGGTTTAAAATTCAAAATGACCTTGACAAATTGGAGAATTGTTCAACAAGATGAAAATCAAAAAACGCAAGTGCAAAGTACTTCACTTAGCAAAGAAAAATCAAATGCACCACTACAAAATGGGGAATAACTATCTAGGTGAGAATACTGCTGAAAACGATCTGGGGGTTATAGTGGACCACAAACTGAATATGAATCACCAAGGTGATGCAGATGCAAAAAAAAGACTAATCTAATTCTGGGTTGCATTCATTGGAGTGTTGTATGTACGACACATTACCTATCTTGTTGTACTAGGCACTGGTGAAGCCTCAGCTGGAGTACTGTGTCCAGGTCTGAGCACCATGATTTAGGAAAGATGTGGTTACACTGGAGAGAGTCCAGAGAGAGCAACAAAGATGATAAAAGGTTTAGAAAACCTGACCTATGAGGAAAGGTTAAAAAAACTGGGCATGTTTAGTCTTGAGAAAAGAAGAGTGGCTAGGGGGAGGGGCTCATAACAGCCTTCCAGTACATTAAAGGCTGTTATAAAGAGTCAGCGATCAATTGTTCTCCATGTGCACTGAAGGCAGGACAAGAAGTAATGGGCTTAATCTGCAGCAAGGAAGATTTAGATTAGATATTAGGAAATACTTTCTAACTGTGAAGATAATTAAGCTCAGGAATAGGCTTCCAAAGAAACTTGTGGAGTTCCCATCTTTGGAAGCTTTGAATATCTAGTTGGACAAAGACCTGTCAGGGATGGTCTAGGTTTACTTGGTCCTGCCACAGCACAAGGGGCTGGACTCGATGACTTCTCGGAGTCCCTTCCAGTCCTACATTTCTATGAGCCTAGGCAAGTGCATAAAATGAAAATGAGGAAAAGGCAAAAAGATTTGAATTAAAAAAAAAAAAAAAAAAAAGAAGCACTTCCCTGTGCATCCTCTGCAAATCTCAAACTCAGCGCTGACTGAAACTTTCTTTAGGGTGAAACAAAATTTCCTTGACACATCTAAGGAAGAAATGTGAAGCCAGAGTATATGAGAGAGACATGCTTGCCAACTATCCCATGCTGGCAGGGCCTGGGACTGTCTCAAGTTTTAAATTCCATCCTGTGGGCCTGCTTCTTTACTGCCTTGCATCACACACAGTCATTGCACACCTGTGCAAAGTAGGTGAAAACTACCAAATCAGAGCACTCTGTTCACTGCCACTGGTGGTCTCATTTTACATCCAATTTGCACGCTGTACACAAAGTGCAAGGCAGAGAAGAAGCAGGCCCTGGATTATTAACAATCCTGGGCAGCTGGCTGAGTTTTAAAAAAAATAATATAAATAAAGCTGGCTTATTGCCATTAGAGTGAGGAAAGGCTTTGATGAGAACCTTTTGAGGTCACTGAGAGAGTGACAATTTTACAGTCCATCCTACTATTTGGTGTTTGTTTTAACAGTTAATATGATGTTATAGATATGTGGAAAATCTCTGACCACAAAGGTAATTTTTTGAACATCAAGAATCAGTCACTGAAGTGACAATTAAGAAGCAACAAGAAATAAACATGGTTCATTCTTCCATCTTTCCATAGCTCCTCTTTCTTTGTTGTTCTCTAGTGGAGGGTTTTTTTTTTTTTTTAAATGCTCTGGGCTTTCCAAGAGTCACCCATTAGCTATCACTGTTTTTTAAATATTAAAAGTTGCAAGTATAAAAATCTACCTTGAGTATGTAAATGGAGGTATATTTATAGTATCACTTTAAATCCACCTTGGATTTGGAACAGATTACGTGTAATATCTCTCCATATGTGCCATTTTAATGGTTTTGTCAGAATTTCCAATAAAAGGGCATTCGCAAACATTCAGAGCTTCATGATTCAGGTCTGATAAATTTATAACTATACCAGGACTTGTTTAGACTGATCATTTCTTGCTTCTATGTTATTTTTGGAAGCTACTATCCAAGGGGTCTATTTTGCTTTGTTTTGCTCTATATCTTTTTAATTAATTGTACTATATGGATATCTCATTCAGATTATGCAATATTGTCATTCTCTAGAATTCAGTTTTACCAACTCTTACTACTTTATCACAAGTCTTGCAATATTTTCTTGTGATTATAGGAGAATCTCAGTTTTAATTTTAAATGAAAGTAAGTTTCTAGCTTTCGTGATTGTGGAGCTTGAAAATATGAACCCTCAAGGCTCAGAAAAAAGAAGGCAAATAAAAGAAAACCCTCAAATGTATTATTTTAAAAATCTCATGATTTTGAAGTCCATCATGTTTTTTTGCGCCTGACCCAATACAAGGTTCAGACAGAGTGAGCTGCAGAACCTTTCTCTGCCTTAGTTTCTTTATTTATGCAATGAGACTAATAATACTTAAACTCCCAAAGGACTTGTCAGGATGAATTTGTGAATGCTTGTAAAGATATGTGAGATTCTGAAATGGGAAGTGCTGCTGCAGAAGTACAATGTATTGTTAGACCATCACCAAGCTGCCCCAAGTTGCTTTAATATGCATGACCAACTCTTTCAAGAGCTCATCCCTACCTTGGCAACTTGCAGGGATTTTAGTTGCGCCATTCTTGCAAAAATGTATCCAGTCTAGTCTCTTGTAGGCACAAGTAGGTTTCAGCATCAGGCAAGCATGTCTTAATATTATATCCTGTTTTTTTAAATTCAACTCACATTCATTTATAGCTATTTTAAATGAAATTTCAATCTCTGTTAATATGAATTTTCCTGCCCTCTTATAGATTCCCAGGGTAAATAATTCACATTCCTGTCTCTCAGTGAAATTCATGTCTGCCATGCAATACAGTAACATGTAATGTTTACTGTTCCTTGTCAACACAATATCTTTTATATCCTAGACTATACCTGTGTTATTTATTTATAATACAGTAGCCCACAGAGGCCCCAACCAAGATCAGAGCCCAGTTGTGGCAGACACTGTACAGACACTTAGTAAAAGACAGTCCTTTCCTCACAGAGCTTACAGTCTAAATAGACAAGAACTACAAAGGGTGGGAAGGAAAATAGGGACACAGAGATGAAGTGAATTGTCTAAGGTCAAATAGCAAGTCTGTTGCAAAACAAGGAATAGAATCTGTGTATCCTGAGTCCCACCCCAATTCCCATTCCACAAAATCACACCGCTTCTCTATCTGCTATTTCAACTTCTGCAGGACTCTTTTTTTTGGACTGGTACATACTTCTCCTTGCGCTTTTCAATATAATCATTATTTTTCAAATATCTTAAGGCAAAATAAATGTATATGCAAAAATCCCTAAAAATAACATTACGTTAAATTTGAGATTATAATTACAAACATTCAGTATTAAGATTCTTACAGTAACTTTACCCATAACTCTAACTCCTGTATATGTTCATTACAATGCGGTATTTGATGGCACAATCATACAGCATCCAGTAATGTGACAAAGCGTTCAGTGGACAATACAATTTCCAAGTAAAAAGAAACATTAAAATGGGGTTACATTTGTAAATATATAATAGATATGTTGGTCTTTTGGCACCTCTTAGAGCAGCCCTGGAGTCATGATGCAGCCTATACCAGTAACTCTGGGGAGAGGAATAGCTATGCTGGGGAGTGCAGGACCAGTGCAACCATTTAGGCAACCTAGGCAGTGGCCTAGGGCACTGGGATTTGGGGGGGCGGCATTTTGTTTGGCAGCGACCGTGGCAGCTCGATCTTTGGCTGCCCTGGTCGCCGCCGGCATTTACGCGGAGGTAGCTGGGGCAGGGGAGCATGGGGAGGGCCGCCTGCAGCAAGTAAGGGCGGGGGCGGCATGTAGGGGAACTCCCTGCTCCAGATCACCTCTGCCCTGCCTCCTCTCCGAGCACGCCATGGCTGCTTCACTTCTCCCACCTTCCAGGCTTGCAGCGCCTAAGCTGATTGGGGGGTGGGGAGCTGCCACAAGGAGGGCGCCTCAGGGCGGAGGGAGGGAGCTGCCATGGGGTGGAGGTGCCTCAGGGCAGGGGCACAGGGGCACAAGGTGGAAGTTTCACCTAGGGTGCGAAACATCCTTGCACCGGCCCTGGGGAAGTGGCATGGGGCTTTTGGGGTTAATTCTCCCAGTCCTATCTGCACTTCTGATAATCAAGTACAGTTGAAACTAGATAGGCTCAGAGCCTTAAAAAGTGGCTATGCCAGTTTGTTTGTGTTTTAACTCAAAGCCGTTATCGAGGGGAGGGGAGCATGAGAGTGCACTGCTGCTTTTTATTTTTGTTGGGTGATTTTTGCAGCTTTGTTTAGCTTCAGTGAAGGAAATGTGAATAGAGATTTTCTGGTTTGGTTGTACCTGAATTAAAAAAACAACCCCCAAAGTGGGGTTTCTGCCAGTCATATAGAACTCCTCTTGGATTTAAATTCAGCTGTGTCTCCCCTGGCATTTTTATGACATTATTTAAGGCAGCATCTCTGAAGAGAATGTCTGTTTGTCCAGAAATACACAGAAGTTTGCTTGTTAACTCAAAGTGAAAGCTAAACTTAAACAAAAACAAGAAACCAAATATAGAAATTCATAATTAAAGCTTCCCAAACAACTTTACTGCTGTCCTGTCCCTAACCAGACCTTCATCCTACATATTTTGCATGGCAGATGGAGACATTTTGATGATGCCAGTTTTGAAAACCTGTGGCTTTGGACATCTGAAATTGACTTGGTTTGCATAGGTTTTGCATATCATAGCCCATATATATGTGTGATCCATAACAAAAAGGACCCTACCAGTCTGTGGGTATTTCCCCTAAAAGGTTCATGGCCTCTGTCAAGGTTTCTTTCCCCAGTTTGAACTTTAGAGTACAAAAAGTGGGGACCTGCATCAACACTTCTAAGCTTAATTACTAGCTTAGATCTGGTACACTGCCACCAGCCAGAATTTAGTGTCTGGCACACTTTCTGTTCCCCCAAAACCTTCCCTGGGGAACACAGGTCCAAACCCCTTGGATCTTAAAACAAGGAGAAATTAACCAACTCCCCCTCGTCCTCCCCAGACTTTCCCCTCCCTGGGTTGCCTTGAGAGGCTTCCCACAGATCCAAACTCCTTGGATCTTAAAACAAGGAAAATCAATCAGATTCTTAAAAAGAAACCTTTTAATTAAAGAAAGAAAACAGTAAAAATTATCTCTGTAAAATCAGGATGGAAAATGCTTTACAGGGTACTCAGATTCATATAGACCAGAGGGACCACCCCCCAGCCTTAGATTCAAAGTTACAGCAAACAGAGGTAAAAATCCTTCCAGCAAAAAGAAACATTTACAAGTTGAGAAAACAAAAATAAGACTAATCCGCCTTGCCTGGCTATTACTTACAATTTTGAAACATGAAAGACTGATTCAGAAAGATTTGGAGAGCCTGGGTGTACGTCTGGTCCCTCTTAGTCCCAAGAGCAAACAACGAACAAAAAAAAAAAGCACAAACAAAGACTTCCCTCCACCAAGATTTGAAAGTATCTTGTCCCCCTATTGGTCCTCTGGGCTTTTTAATCCTTTACAGGTAAAAGAGACATTAACCCTTAACCATCTGTTTATGACACACACACCCCAATCTCAGACAGTGTGGAACCACATTGGCGGTGATTTCTTCCTAGAACTTTAGAATAAACAGATTAATAAAACCACCTGCGCTTTTACATATATTACTAATTATGTAAACTACAAGACTTTTCACATTTTAAGGACAACTTTTAACCAGTTGATTCTGGGAGTGCATCAGCTGCTTTGTTAGAAGCTCCTGAAATATGTTGAATTTCAAAATCAAAATCTTGGAGAGCTAAACTCCATCGAAGCAGTTTTTTGTTTCCCTTGGCAGTATGAAGCCACTTTAGCGCAGCGTGGTCGGTTTGTAGCTGGAAATGCCGTCCCCAAACGTATGGGCGTAACTTTTCCAGGGCATACACAATGGCATAGCATTCCTTTTCACTGATTGACCAGTGGCTTTCCCTCTCAGACAGTTTCTTTCTGAGAAACACGACAGGATGGAAGTTTTGATCTGGTCCTTCCTGCATTAAAACTGCTCCTACACCACGCTCAGATGCATCTGTGGTTACTGGGAATGGTTTGTCAAAGTCTGGGGCCCTTAGCACAAGGTCAGACATGAGTGTCGCCTTAAGCTGGGTAAAGGCCGTCTAACAGTCATTAGTCCACCTAACTGCATTTGGCTGAGTCTTTTTGGTCAGGTCTGTTAGTGGGGCAGCGATTTAGCTGTAGTCGGGTACAAATTGCCTGTAATATCCGGCCAAGCCTAAGAAGGATTGGACCTGTTTCTTTGACTTTGGGACAGGCCACTTTTGGATAGCATCCACCTTGGCCTGTAGGGGGTTTATTGTTCCTTGACCCATCTGGTGTCCAAGGTAAGTCACTCTGTTTTGGCCTATTTGACACTTTTTAGCCTTAACTGTTAGTCCTGTCTGCCTGATGTGCTCAAAGACTTTTTCCAGGTGTTCCAGGTGTTCTGCCCATGAATCAGAAAAAATGGCCACATCATCAAGGTAGGCAACTGCATATTCTCCCAATCTTGCTTGGAGACCATCTACAAGTCTTTGGAAGGTGGCGGGTGCATTTCGCAGCCTGAAAGGAAGCACATTAAATTCGTACACCCCTGCATGGGTGATGAAGGCTGACCTTTCTTTGGTGGGTTCATCTAGCGATAATTGCTAGTACCCCTTGGTTAAATCTAATGTAGAGATGAACTGGGCATGCCCCAATTTCTCCAATAGCTCATCAGTGCATGACATTGGATAGTTGTCGGGACAAGTTACAGCATTTAGCTTACGGTAGTCCACGCAAAAGCGTATTTTGCCATCTGGTTTGGGTACTAGAACCACTGGAGTTGCCCATGCACTGTTAGAGGGGCGGATTATACCCATCTATAGCATGTTTTGGATCTCCCGTTCTATAGCAGCTTGGGTATGAGGAGACACCCAGTAGGGTGGGGTTCTAATTGGGTGAGCATTACCTGTGTCAATGGAGTGGTATGCCCGTTCAGTCCGTCCTGGGGTGGCTGAGAACAATGAGGCGAAGCTAGTGCACAGCTCCTTGATCTGTTGCCGCTGCAGACGTTCCAAGGTTGTGGAGAGGTTCACCTCTTCCACGCCACCATCACTTTTTCCTTCGTAGTAGACACCTTCAGGCCACTCAGCGTCATCTCCTCCCTGGGCTGTAAACTGACAAACCTTTACTTCTCTGGAATAAAAGGGCTTTAGAGAGTTAACATGGTATACTTTAGGCTTTAGGGTTGAGGTGGGGAATGCTATGAGATAGTTAACAGCTCCCAGACGCTCTTGTACCGTGAATGTCCCTTCCCATGACGCTTCCATCTTATGGGCCTGTTGCACCTTCAAGACCATAACCTGGTCTCCTACTTTGAAGGAACGCTCTCTGGTATGTTTATCATACCAGGCCTTTTGCTCTTCCTGAGCATCCTTTAGGTTTTCTTTAGCAAGGGCTAAAGAGTGTCGGAGGGTGCTTTGTAGGTTGCTTACAAAGTCTAGAATGTTAGTTCCTGGAGAAGGCGTAAACCCCTCCCATTGCTGCTTCACCAACTGTAATGGCCCCTTAACCTCGTGGCCATACACAAGTTCGAATGGTGAAAACCCTAAACTGGGATGTGGTACAGCCCTGTAGGCAAAAAGCAACTGCTGCAATACTAGGTCCCAATCATTGGAGTGTTAATTTATGAATTTACATATCATGGCCCCTAAAGTTCCATTAAACCTCTCCACCAGGCCATTGGTTTGATGGTGGTAAGGGGTGGCAACCAAGTGATTCACCCCATGAGCTTCCCACAGATTTTTTATGGTCCTTGCCAGGAAATTAGTTCCTGAATCTGTAAGGATGTCGGAGGGCCAACCTGCCCTGGCAAAAATGTCTGCTAAGGCCTGGCACACAGTCTTAGCCCTAGTGTTGCTTAGAGCTACTGCTTCCGGCCATCGGGTAGCAAAATCCATAAAAGTCAGTATGTACTGCTTTCCTCTGGGGGTCTTTTTTGGGAAAGGACCGAGAATATCCACAGCTAATCGCTGAAATGGGACCTCAATTATGGGGAGTGGCTGGAGAGGGGCTTTGACCTGGTCTTGGGGCTTTCCCACTCTTTGGCACACCTGACAAGACTGGACATAATTAGCAACATCCTTGCCCATTCCCTCCCAGTGGAAGGACTTCCCCAACCTGTCTTTGGTTCTGTTCACCCAAGAATGGCCACTGGGATGATCATGGGCTAAGCTTAAGTGCTTTACACGGTACTTAGTTGGAACTACCAATTGTTTTTGAGGATGCCAGTCTTCCTGGTGTCCACCAGAAAGAGTCTCCTTGTATAAAAGTCCTTGTTCTACAACAAACCGGGATCGGTTAGAAGAGCTGAGAGGTGATGGGGTGCTCCGTGCCGCCGCCCAAGCTTTCTGAAGGCTGTCATCTGCTTCCTGCTCAGCCTGGAACTGTTCCTTTGAGGCTGGAGACACCAGTTCCTCCTTAGACTGTGGACTTGGGCTTGGTCCCTCTGGAAGCGATGTAGGTGATGGGGTTGTTTTCGTTGATGGTGAACCGCTTTCCGCTGGTGCACTATGCGATATTTCAGGCTCGGGCTGAGCCTCTTGGGTAGGGTTGTCTGCTGCCTCTGCCAGTTCAGGCCCGCTGGTGACCTCTGGCTTTGGGATTGGAGATGGGTTTGCAAGCGCTGGCGTCAGTGCTGGCAACGGTTCTGGTGCTGGTTGCTTTTCCAGTTCCGGTTCTGGGACTAGATGCACTATGGCTGTTGCAGTCGTTGGCAGGGGATCCGGTTCCACCACCTCTGTCTGGGTCTCTGGTAACACAGACAGGGCCCTTGTGGACGGCTCAGGAACAGGGATGGGTCTGGAAGCTTGCCTGGCTTGGCTGCGTGTGACCATCCCCACCCTTTTGGCCAGCTTCACCTGGTTGGCCAAATCTTCCCCCAGTAGCATGGGGGATGGGATAATTGTCATAGACTGCAAAAGTTCACATTCCTGACCAGCCTTTGTACTGGACAGGCAGTTCAGCTGTAGGCAAGTTTACAGATTTTGACATGAAGGGGTGAATTGTCACTTGGGCCTCTGGGTTGATGAATTTGGGGTCCGCTAAGGATTGGTGGATAGCTGACACTTGTGCCCCCATGTCTCTCCATGCGATAACCTTCTTTCCGCCCCCTCTCAAGGTTTCCCTTCGCTCTGGAGATATTTGAGAGGCATCTGGGCCTGGGGATCGTTGGTGTGATGGTGGTGTAATGAACTGTACTCGGTTGGGGTTCTTGGGGTAGTTAGCCTTTATATGTCCCAGTTCATTAAATTTAAAACATCGCCCAGCTGACTGGTCACTGGGCCGAGGTGAGTTGCTAGAGACTAGTGAGGTGGGACAATAGGGTGTCTGGGGCTTTCCTTGGGTTGTAGGTGGGGTCTTGGGTTGCCCCCGGTGATAGGGTTTATTTTCAGTTTGCCCCTGTGATATTCACTTCCCTTGCTAGTAGCTTTTTTCTTTTCTGCCACTTCCACCCATCTGGCTCCAATCTCCCCCGCCTCAGTTACAGTATTTGAGAAATAGAATGTACCTTTCTATTTCCTCAGGAACACCCTCTAAGAACTGTTCCATTTGCATTAGGAGGGACAGCTCTTCCAGAGAGTTAGCATTTGCTCCTGATATCCAGGCATCCCAATTTTTTCCAATGTGGTAGGTGTGTCGGGTAAATGACACATCTGGTTTCCACCTTAGGGCTCTGAACCGCCGGCGGGCATGCTCAGATGTTAGCCCCATTCTGATTCTGGCCTTGGTTTGAAAAAGATTATAATCGTTCATGTGTTCCTTAGGCATTTCAGCTGCCACCTCTGCTAAGGGTCCACTGAGCTGTGGCCTCAGCTCTATCATGTACTGGTCTGTAGGGATGTTGTACATGGCAGGTCCTTTCAGAATTTTCTAAGAAGGCCTCAGTATCATCACCTGCCTTGTAGGTGGGGAATTTTCTGGGATGGGAAACAGTACCTGGAGAAGGATTGTTAGGGTTGGCTGGTACATCCAGCTTAACCTTTGCTAATTCCAGGGCCTGCTGGTGGGCCTCCCTCTGGAGCTCCAAAGCCCTCTGGTGGTCAGCCTCTTTGGCTTTTTCTTCTCTTTCTCTCTCTCTTTTTTTTTCATCTCTATCTCTTTCTCTTTCATCTCCATAGTTCTCCTATGGTCAGCCTCTTTGGCTTTCTCTTCTGCATCCAGCCGAGCCATTTCTAGTTTGTTAGTTGCTCCACTGGTACTCATTTTTCTGCTTTCTTGTGCTGGCCACACCCCCCTCTGCAGCTCACTGAAACCTGGGATGTACTCTGCTCAGGGCTGCTTGGTTAACAGAGATTTTCTAACTAGCTATACCCGAGAGGTAGAAAGAAAGAAAACAATTCAACTTGTAAATTCCTTTTTGCTGTCTGCTTGCTCACAGCTTGAAACCTCCTCTTAACAAAGACCCTTGTTAAAAAACTTAACACCTCTGCCCTCAGGCTGCTTTCCAAGCAGCTAGAAAGGAGAGAAAAAAAATCCTACTGGCTTTTGGTTCCTAAAAAATCCCACACCGCTGCTCACCATGTCAAGGTTTCTTTCCCCAGTTTGAACTTTAGAGTACAAAAAGTGAGGATCTGCATCAACACTTCTAAGCTTAATTACTAGCTTAGATCTGGTACACTGCCACCAGCCAGAATTTAGTGTCTGGCACACTTTCTGTTCCTCCAGAATCTTTCCTGGGGAACACAGATCCAAACCCCTTGGATCTTAAAACAAGGAGAAATTAACCATCCCCCCTCCTTTCCCCCCCTCCTTTCCCCTCCCTGGGTTGCCTTGAGAGGTTTCCCACAGATCCAAACTCCTTGGATCTTAAAACAAGGAAAATCAATCAGATTCTTAAAAAGAAAGCTTTTAATTTTTACTTTTTTCTTTCTTTAATTATCGCTGTAAAATCAGGATGGAAAATGCTTTACAGGGTACTCAGATTCATATAAACCAGAGGGACCCCCCCCCAAGCCTTAGATTCAAAGTTACAGCAAACAGAGCTAAAAATCCTTCCAGCAAAAAGAAACATTTACAAGTTGAGAAAACAAAAATAAGACTAATCCGCCTTGCCTGGCTATTACTTACAATTTTGAAACATGAAAGACTGATTCAGAAAGATTTGGAGAGCCTGGGTGTACGTCTGATCCCTCTTAGTCCCAAGAGCGAACAACAAACAAAAAAAAAAAAGCTTAAACAAAGACTTCCCTCCACCAAGATTTGAAAGTATCTTGTCCCCCATATTGGTCCTCTGGTCAGGTGTCAGCCAGGTTCACTGAGCTTCTGAACCCTTTACAGGTAAAAGAGACATTAACCCTTAACCATCTGTTTATGACAGCCTTTAATATGGGAACTACTCATGTATAAAGTCTCAGTATCTTAACAGTGGAAACCCTATCTGTTTTCAAGGAGGTGCCTGAATGATTGTTCTGAATATGACTCTTAGGACAGGTCTACGCTTCAGAGTTAGGTCAATGAAAGGCAGTTTATGTCATCGACCTACCTCTGTAAGTGTCTACCGGACAGCATTACTCCTGCCAATGTAAGTTCCCCACTGCACCAACCGAATAACTCCACCTCCATGAGAGGTGTAGTGCTTAGCATGATGTAATTAGGTTGGCGCAGTGTCTGTGTAGACACTGCATTACTTACATTGCCAGTCAGCACCGTGCTGCTGGTGCTGAGAGCCTGGACTTTCAACTCTGTGCGGAGCTCCCAGCTGGGAGCCCAGATGCCCTGAACTGCCCCACAGAGCTGACAGCCTGGGCTCTCATTGCTGGGAGCTCCATACAGAGCTAACAGTCCCAGCTCCCAGCCATGCAGAGCTAACAGCTCTGGTTGTCAACCCCCCAACACTGCCTCACTTAAGTTGGTGCAAGTATAGTTCTTCAACTACTTGTTCACCCACTTTCATCAAGACCATATTTGCTTGGTTTGTTTATGAAAATGCCATGGGAGACTGTGTCAAAAGCTTTACTAAAATCAAGATCTATCATGTCTGCTATTTTCTCCCTCTCCACTAGGCCATTAATGCTGTCAAAGAGGGAAATTAGGTTGGTTTGACATGATTTGTTTTTGGCAAATCCATGTTGGCTATTACTTATCACCCTATTACCCTCTAGGTGTTTACAAATTGGTTGCTTAATAATTTGTTCCAGTATCTTTCCAGGTATTGAAGTTAGGCTCACTGTCCATGATTGCCCAGGTCTTCTTTGTTCCCCTTTTTAAAGTTAGGACACGTGTTTGTCCTCTTCCAGTGTGAAACTCAGTTGAAAGTGTTAAACACGCCATATAGTAACTGCACTCTGACAGTCATTACGGGTATTGTGTGCGTTAAAATTCTTTTGTCTAGCAGCTGAAGCTCCAAGGTTCCTTTATGTTGTAGAACAGCTGCACAACAGGAGGAAAAATGCCCAGGTTCACCTTTCTGGCTCTTATGGTCTCCATGAGCAACTTTGGACTAGGGGTTTCCCTGGTATAAAACTCAGGGACTGGGGACAGGAGGAAGAGACTATTTATGAAGCAGTGAGGCTGGAAAGAGAGTGAAGCCAAGACAGCTGATCCTGGGGCAGGTCAGAAGAGGCAGATTTAAGGGACAGAGCATGGACAGCAAACATGCACCACAGGGCTCAATGAGCAGGCCTCTTTAGGCTATTTTAAATATAAAAAAGTTTAAAAATTAAACAAAAATCACAGGCCTATGCAAAAGTGGAATCTCACCCAAATTGTGTTGGCTTGCATATGTCCAGTGATTGGAAGGTTGCATCACAGCAACACTTTTCCTTGGCAAATTGTTCTGTGATGCTGTCCAGCTTCAGCCTCACTATCTCATCTTTTTCAATTGCAAGGAAAGCAAGATCACGCAGGCATGTCGGTGATAGTGTTTAAAGCATGTAGTTTTTGACACCTCTTCATTTGTTCATGGTGTGATCAGCACTAGCCACGCCAATTAAAGAGAGAGAGGAAAAAGTTGACATAGCATTTCCATTTTTGATAAAACATCATCAAAAGAACTTGCCATTCTGAAATGCAAATAGCTCTAGACTCCAAGTGACTAATTGAATATCATTGTGTTCTTTGTAAAATAATACAACTTGAAAGACATAATCTTGTGAACCAAGTCTAAAGAAAAGTATTAGTATTTTCCCATGAGTTTAAGAACTTCCTTCTGTAGCTCTTCTAAAGTTATATTTTGAAGTTGCCTGAGATGGAGGAAAACAAATAGAGTAGCTACCTCTTGAAATCTCTCATACTGTGATTTTAGTTCCCCCTTCATATTGTCTAAAAAGACAATTAAATATTTCCTTTGATGGTTATCCTTTCCTTCTAACACAGAATCATACTTAAATTTATCATCCATGAGATGCAAATGTCTCACTGTGGTTTGTATAGTTTGCATTTTCAAAACTCGTTGCTTCCTACCTGTTCTGAGATTCTTTTACAATTTCCTCATACTTTTCTTCAGATTTGAATTTGCTGACCTCATTTACTGTGCACTCAAATGTCTGGAAGACTTGGAACAGGTCAATTTTCTTTGACTGAAGAATTCCAGAGCCTGCAGCCATGATAACTAAGGTCCTATGCTACCATAACTGATTGAGGTAGAACATCCAAGCCATCAAAGACACGTTGCTTTTTGCTTGACATACGTCCTCACTATTCCTGCTTTGAGCGACAGTTTCACCTTCTAAGCATTCAATTATACTCTGAAAATTTACTATCATTGCCTCAGTGGCTTTCATTCGAGCTACCCATTTACTCTTACAGATTGCCTTTAGATGTAAAGGTCTCCTTCATTCTTCAAAAGCCTGATCAATTTCATCTGCTGCTTCAATTCTGTCAACCTTTTCAGGGGCCTGAAATGCCTCATCAAGTTTCTCTTCCCTTTGCAAAACTACACTCCCTCAAGCAAGAGTTTCAAGATAAAGATCATTTTTAGATTTAATCATTAGTTTTTTCCATTGACAAAGTCTGTGAAAAATGTATATACTTCCTGCAAAGATGCGAAGAAAACCTTTGTGACTGGATTGGCCTTCCCTTCAACAGCATGCACCAAAGCTAGGTTAATTTGATGTGCTAGACAATGGATGTATGGTGCATACTCTTTGTCTCCTTTGGCTGAAAGATATTCTGTCATTTTCGCTTGCAAAATCCCATGAGCTCCAGCCATAGAATCATAGGACTGGAAGAGACCTCAAGAGATCTTCTAGTCTAGTCCCCTGCACTCATGGCAGGACTATTACCTAGATTGTCTCTGACAGGTGTTTGTCTAACCTGCTCTTAAAAATCTCAAGTGATGGAGATTCCACAATGTCCCTTGGCAATTTATTCCAGTGCTTAACCACCCTGACAGCTAGGAAGTTTTTCCTAATATGCAACCTAAACTGCCCTTTCTGCAATTTAAGCCCATTGCTTCTTGTCCTATCCTCAGAGGTTAATGAGAACAATTTTTCTTCCTCCTCCTTATAACAACCTTTTATGTACTTGAAAACTGTTACCACGTCCCCCCAGTCTTCTCTTCTCCAGACTAAACAAAGCCAATTTTTTCAGTCTTCCCTCATGTTTGCTAGGCCTTTGATAATTTTTGTTGCTCTTTTCTGCCTAATCACTGCAAAGTAGAGCAGAAGAATTACTTCTTGTGTCTTGGTTACAACACTCCTGCTAATACAGGGATCTCGAATCACCACGAGGGCCACATGAGGACTAGTACATTGGGCCGAGGGCTGCATCACTGAAACCTTTTCATACAAAGATACAAAAGCCCCCCCTCTGCTCCTGTCCCTGCCCCACTCCACCCCTTTCATGAGGCCCCACCATTGCCCCACCTCTTCTCACCCCTTCCCGACCCCTATTCCAACCCCTTTCCCAAATCCCTGCCCAGCTCTGCCTCTTCTCCGCATCCTCCCCTGAGTGTGCCGTGTCCCCACTCCTCCCCTCTCCCTCCTGGAAAGTTCTAAGTGCTGCCAAATAGCTGTTTGGCAGCAAGAAGCACTGGGAGGTAGGCGGAGGAGTGGGGATGCGGCATGCTTGGGAGGGGAATGGGGCGTGGGGATGAGGGGAGCTTGGCTGCCAGTGGAGTCAGTGCCTATGATGGGCTGCAGGAAATAAGTCAGGCAGGCAGACACATATCTCTCACCAGTAACTGCACACCACACCATAATAACTCTAGCTCAGGAACCAATCCATGCAACAAACCTCGATGCCAACTCTGCCCACATATCTACACCAGCGACACCATCACAGGACCTAACCAGATCAGCCACACCATCACTGGTTCATTCACCTGCACATCCACCAATGTAATATATGCCATCATATGCCAGCAATGCCCCTCTGCTATGTACATCGGCCAAACTGGACAGTCTCTACGGAAAAGGATAAATGGACACAAATCAGACATTAGGAATGGCAATATACAAAAACCTGTAGGAGAGCACTTCAACCTCCCTGGCCACACTATAGAAGACCTTAAGGTGGCCATCCTGCAGCAAAAAAACTTCAGGACCAGACTTCAAAGAGAAACTGCCGAGCTTCAGTTCATCTGCAAATTTGACACCATCAGCTCAGGATTGAACAAAGACTGTGAATGGCTTGCCAATTACAGAACCAGTTTCTCCTCTCTTGGTTTTCACACCTCAACTGCTAGAACAGGGCCTCATCCTCCCTGATTGAACTGACCTCGTTATCTCTAGCTTGCTTGCTAGCACACATATATATACCTGCCCCTGGATATTTCCATTACATGCATCTGAGGAAGTGGGTATTCACCCACGAAAGCTCATGCTCCAAAACGTCTGTTAGTCTATAAGGTGCCACAGGATTCTTTGCTGCTTTTACAGATCCAGACTAACACGGCTACCCTCTGATACTTGACATATCTCTCAGTGTCCCACATCAAGAGGAGAATATGGAGGCTATGGAAACTGTGATGTTGCACCCCATAATGCTTTATAGAAATATGCTTATGAATGTAAATATGACATAACTGGAATATGTTTTATGCTACATATGCCATGTAACGTATCTTTGCAAAGTTTATATTCTGTTGAATGTATTCATCCTATTTGTATGCATTGTGACAGACCCAGGCCAGTGGGGTGCAGGAGTCTGGTAGAGGGCAAATATACTGGTCACTGGGTGAGTAGTTTTCTGTTCCCTGAGTGACCAGAGCAGGGTCTGCACTAGAGTAGTCAGGAACTTGCTAGAACCAATTAAGGCAGACAGGCTGATTAGAACACCTGCAGCCAATCAAGGCAGGCTAATCAGGGCACCTGGGTTTTAAAAGGAGCTCACTCCAGTCAGATGGGTAGGAGCCAGAGGAGAGGAAGTGCATGTGAGGAGCTGGGAGCAAGAGACACAAGGAGCTGAGAGTGAGAGGGTGTGCTGCTGGAGGACTAACGAGTACAAGCATTATAAGACACCAGGAGGAAGGTCCTGTGGTGAGGATAAAGAAGGTGTTTGGAGGAGGCCATGGGGAAGTAGCCCCGGGAGGTGTAGCTGTCACACAGCTGTTACAAGAGGCACTATAGACAGCTGCAAATCCATAGGGCTCTGGGCTGGAACCCAGAGTAGAGGGTGGGCCCGGGTTCCCCCCAAACCTCCCAGTTCCTGATCAGACACAGGAGGAGTTGATCCAGACTGTGGGGTAGATCACTGAGGTGAGCAAATCTGCCAATAAGCACAGGACCCACCAAGGTAGAGGAGGAACTTTGTCACAGCATGTATCATTTTTATATCTGAAGTTATGAGCATTGGCTCTGTGTTTGTATTTGAAGTGTTTGCTGTAGGAAACACATAAGACAGATTTGATCAACATACTGTGAAGGGGTTATTCAAGTAATTGGGAGTACTTATCTAACAATGGACCTTGATAGATGCCAATCCACATCTGAGCTTTCCTGGGATCGTTCGGGCTAACGTGGGCAATGGCATCAGCCTGTAGAGTATTAAGTCATGCGTGGATGTGTGACTTGCCCGTGTGACTCCAAAACTCCGTCTTGTAGCTGTGATTCTATATAGGGGGAGAGAGGAGGTTCTACCCACAAAAGCGAGACTATATAAGGCCCTGGGAAACCCCTCCATTTTGTCTTCAGATGGCTCAAGAAATATTTTCTCCACCCCCAAAGGATGCCTGAAAGAAACTGGAACAAAGGACAGTTCCTTTGGAACTTACAGTGCTGTGAGTGATTGCTGGACCCAGACTAGGAGGAAGGCTAGTCTGTAAAAGAAGCTTATTGGAACATCTCTAAGGGTGAGATTTACCTGCATTTAGTTCTTACGGTATTAGGCATAGACTTGTGTGTGTTGTTTTATTTTGTTTGGCAATTTACTTTGTTCTGTCTGTTATTACTTCGAACCACTTAAATCCTACTTTCTGTTTTTAATAAAATCATGTTTTACTTATTAATTAACCCAGAGCAAGTAATTAATTCCTGGGAGAGCAAACAGGTGTGCATATCTCTCTATCAGTGTTATAGAGGGTGAACAATTTATGAGTTTACCCTGTGTAAGCTATATACAGAGTAAAATGGATTTATTTGGGGTTTGGATCCCATGGGGAACTGGGTATCTGGTTGTTGGAGACAGGAGTGCTTCTTAAGCTGTTTTCAGTTAAGCCTGCAGCTTTTGGGGGACATGGTTCAGATCTGGGCCTGTGTTTGCAGCAGGCGAGCATGTCTGGTACAACCAGGCAAGGTACTGAAGTTCCAAGCTTCCAGTGAAAACGGGCTCAAAGGTAGTCCCAGCAGATCAGGTGGCAGTTCCCAACCTGTCACAGAAACAAATTGCATTTCCCAATAGCAGGCCTATCAGCACTTGATCATACCTGGTGGCTGTGACCCCCCTGCAGGACGTGTTAGGAAACTTCTGCTACTATCAGCATGCTTAAATGCTGATGTGCTCAGATACTGTCGGATTTTGCAAAGGCACTGCAGAACAGGTGGGCATGAGTCTTCTAGGATCCCTGTAAAAATGGGGCTTGATGGCCCCGGGCAGCGTTAGACTCATGCAACCCATACAATAGCATCAGCTCAGAGACAGCAAGTGGGACTCTTGCCATCGTGATTGACTCAGTTACTTGTGAGGGTGGGGCCCCAGAACTGAGCAGAGGATGGCAGCTGGTGGTACTTTTGTAACTGGGACTTTAAGGTTCCGTTGACTTGAGAGAGAGAGGGAAGCACAAACCATATAGGAGCTCCATGCCTCATTTTTATATATATATGCTATCAGATATAGTCCAGTAATTTAATAGCTATATTGAGCATATTTTGACAATAAGCCTGTTGAGAACTTTTTGGCTAGGTTCACAACACCATAAATGTCACTGTTTATATTGCATTAAGCTATGTGAATATCATTAGCAGCAATAAAGCCCTAAGCTGTATTAATAGCATCTGTAATTATAACCTTTTAAACTGTGGTTTGCAGACAGACAGTTGTGATTTATGATAAAGTGAAGCACGGGTACCTTTTATGTCTGATGTCAATAAGGGTGTCTTAAACTTGGACTTTCCCACTCACCACCCTCCTATCTCCACTCACCTCCAAAAAAGAAAACAATACCAACCACCCACAAAAACAACAACAAAACACCCAACACCCGCAATGTATTTTTAACATTTGGCAGTTTTAGCTGTGCAAACTATAGACTGTTGCCTGAAACAGCTACAGAAGGCTCTGAAAATAAGGAATCTAACTTGACAAGAGTTAACCCTGCCTGTTCATAGAACTTCAGGGTCTGTAGCAGAGAGATTTTTACTAAAAATTTCTTAACAGCTTCCCCTCAGCCCCTGTGTCCACTCACTCAGAACTTTCTGGAGAGTTGCACCTTTCAAGATGAAATTGTCTATGCTTGGGCCTCTGCCCAAAGATGGTTTTATTTATTTATTTGTTTGTTTTTGAAAAGTTCAGCTATTGAACTTTGAGGGGAAAGAGAGAGTGTATGTGGGCGGGGAGCATTTTAAAAATGTTTATAATAAAATAGCCCTCACTGCCAGGCAGTGCGCAGATTAGTTATATTGGAAACTGGATTTGACCTACCTACATTTATGGTATGGAAAATTTGCATATTGTGTGTGCACTGGAAATATTTTATGCTAACCCCGTTATTAAGTATGCACCTGAAGAGTTTAAGTGTATATGAATCTTCTTAACTGTTGGCAGATTTTAACCCAGATCTTCACACTTAAAACCTGTTTATGCTGCAAACTTTAACCATTATAGCTCTTCTCCCTGGCATCTTCCTGGCACACCCCAGCTTGCCTGGTTTCTTCTTGAATCCATTTGTCTACCACACTCCATCTTTTAATGACCTTCTTAATTGCGCAGAAAAAGAGCTTCCTTCTATGAGCCTAATTTTCCATTAAGAAAAGAGAGAAAATTTGAAACCATAATATATAGCCATACCCTCCCCACCAAAAAAAAGGTAGTACATAAAAGAATAGTACATAAGATTGTTCACTTAAGCCTTCAGGAGCTAGGAAATAGAGATCAAAATTGCATGTGTAACTTTAGCTCTTCCTCTTATGTGTATTTTCACATGTCTCGGACAATACAATTTAATATATTAACTCCCATTTCCACAATTTTAGATATACTTGTGAAGCATTTTGTGCAATAGTTGCTCCATTCTGAGTATGCCAGACAGTCCTTCAAAGTCCTGTACGTGAAAATACAGAGTAAACAGTGACAACATACTGCAGATTAAGTGTAACAAAATAATAGTGAAAATAAGCTGGAAAGTACATGATCATCTCCTCCTTTGCACTGGAGCTCAGGATCAATGTGCTGCTAACTGAAAATACTTAGTGCATAGCTGCTGATTAAGGGCTGGATCCAATGCTCATTCCTATCAGGGAAAGGGCTTCCACCACCTTTGTAAAGAGACTATTTCACAATCTAGAAAACCATTTGGAAATGTTTCCTGATATGGTCTTCTCAGTTTTTGGTGTAGAAAGATGTTCACCTGAATTAGGACCATCAGAATTTGGCCTGTTAATTTTATTCTTGCTCAGATTCATCCTATTTATTCCTGCTCTTATTTTCCCATCTTCCCCCCCGCCCCCATCCAACCCTCCAGTTTGGTTTATTCTAATCACGGGACCCAGTAATACTTAACTAGCCTTGACAGTCATCAGACAGTTTGTGTGCCCTCCATTTTCTGCTTTGAATTGGTGGTGTTGAGCATGCTGCTTTGGTATCAGTGTCTCCAAATTATTCAGACAGCAGCCATGGCTGTAATGTTTTCCAGGCTCTCTCAGGAGTCCAGCACAGCCATATCTTTATCACAGACAATCTTTAGTGCCAACTCCAAATGAATTGGAATAGCAGCACTTCCTGTTTCCAGTGGGATTCAGAATCTCAGTTTGAATTTATAGTCTATGATATGCACTCGCAGTCGCTTCTTTCTTCAGGATATGTTTATCCCACTGCAGAGAAGGGGTTGTAATTCTCTTGAAGTTCCATTGGATGTATACTGCAATGTGTCAATCAGGGATTATTTGCAAAAAACAACAACAACAGAAACCCCACACCAAATAAACCAAATATCCCAAAGCCAGTAACAAATTCGTAGTGGAATAGTTCATGTGCTGAAAAGGATTAAGCCAGTAAATACAAAATCAGAATACATCTTCTGGTATATGCAGGGAACAAATGTAAGATTGCTTTGAGCATGGCAAGAGGAAGAGCTAAAACAGGTGGTGGTTTTAGACCTCCTGAAACAGAAATATAAGAATTTTGAGGGGTAGAATATCTTTCAAAGGAGATGGAATACATAATTATCAGCCTACTTGTATAGGGTACCATAGCTTCAGCTGTTGCTATAAAGAAGCAGTATCAGAGCGTGAAATTAGCAGTCAAGTAATACATATGCCATAGCCCAAAGCAAAGCAATTAGTTACATGGATCCACAGAGTTTATCTACTGATTCTGTTACATTTTCAGCTCGATGATTTTTTTTTTCACTCAATGATAATAAAGGCAGTAAATAGAATCCATTTGCTGCAGAGCCAAAGAAATATTTTTTACCCTACAGCAGCAATAAAGCCCTGTAATTTTCAGCGGATTTTACTGTGCATTTGCATCCATAGTGAGAGGTAAATGCTAAAGAGAGAACATGCGGTGTTTTTGTTTTAGAGACATAAATGCCTTAACTTCTGTTGAAATGAGTAGAAATTTTACTTGCATAGAGACTGCAGGGTTGGGTCTCATCTCCAGCATGAACCTTTTAGTTTGTATATGCATTAGAGATGGGCACTGATCACAAAATTTGAATCTGGAATTTGAGTCCAGTGTTCACAGTGTTGACACTTGTGTTCTATTTTGAACCAATTAGAGAAAGTGGGAGAGATCCTAAATTGTTAAATTCTCATAGACTCATAGACTCCAGGACTGGAAGGGACCTCGAGAGGTCATCGAGTCCAGTCCCCTGCCCTCATGGCAGGACCAAACACTGTCTAGACCATCCCAGAGAGACATTTATCTAACCTACTCTTAAATATCTCCAGAGATGGAGATTCCACAACTTCCCTAGGCAATCTATTCCAGTGTTTAACTACCCTGACAGTTAGGAACTTTTTCCTAATGTCCAACCTAAATCTCCCTTGCTGCAGTTTAAGCCCATTGCTTCTTGTTCTATCATTGGAGGCTAAAGTGAACAAGTTTTCTCCCTCCTCCTGATGACACCTTTTAGATACCTGAAAACTGCTATCATGTCCCCTCTCAGTCTTCTCTTTTCCAAACTAAACAAACCCAATTCCTTCAGCCTTCCTTCATAGGTCATGTTCTCAAGACCTTTAATCATTCTTGTTGCTCTTCTCTGGACCCTCTCCAATTTCTCCACATCTTTCTTGAAATGCGGTGCCCAGAACTGGACACAATACTCCAGCTGAGTCCTGACCAGTGCAGAGTAAAGCGGAAGAATGACTTCTCGTGTCTTGTTTACAACACACCTGTTAATGCATCCCAGAATCACGTTTGCTTTTTTTGCAACAGGATCACATTGTTGACTCATATTAAGCTTGTGGTCTACTATGACCCCTAAATCTCTTTCTGCCATACTCCTTCCTAGACAGTCTCTTACCATTCTGTATGTGTGAAACTGATTGTTCCTTCCTAAGTGGAGCACTTTGCATTTATCTTTATTGAACTTCATCCTGTTTACCTCAGACCATTTCTCCAATTTGTTCAGATCATTTTGAATTTTGACCCTGTCCTCCAAAGCAGTTGCAATCCCTCCCAGTTTGGTATCATCTGCAAACTTAATAAGCGTACTTTCTATGCCAACATCTAAATCGTTGATGAAGATATTGAACAGAACCGGTCCCAAAACAGACCCCTGCGGAACCCCACTTGTTATACCTTTCCAGCAGGATTGGGAGCCATTAACAACTACTCTCTGAGTACGGTTATCCAGCCAGTTATGCACCCACCTTATAGTAGCCCCATCTAAATTGTACTTTCCTAGTTTATCTATAAGAATATCATGCGAGACCGTATCAAATGCCTTACTAAAGTCTAGGTATATCACATCCACCGCTTCTCCCTTATCCACAAGGCTCGTTATCCTATCAAAGAATGCTATCAGATTAGTTTGACACGATTTGTTCTTTACAAATCCATGCTGGCTATTCCCTATCACCTTACCAGCTTCCAAGTGTTTGCAGATGATTTCTTTAATTACTTGCTCCATTATCTTCCCTGGCACAGAAGTTAAACTAAGTGGTCTGTAGTTTCCTGGGTTGTTTTTATTTCCCTTTTTATAGATGGGCACTATATTTGCCCCCTTCCAGTCTTCTGGAATATCCCCCATCTCCCATGATTTCCCAAAGATAATAGCTAGAGGCTCAGATACCTCTTCTATTAACTCCTTGAGTATTCTAGGATGCATTTCATCAGGCCCTAGTGACTTGCAGGCATCTGACTTTTCTAAGTGATTTTTTACTTGCTCGTTTTTTATTTTATCTTCTAAACCTACCCTCTTCCCGTAAGCATTCACTATATTAGACATTCCTTCAGACTTCTCAGTGAAGACCGAAACAAAGAAGTCATTAAGCATCTCTGCCATTTCCAAGTCTCCCGTTACTGTTTCCCCCTCCTCACTGAGCAGTGGGCCTACCCTGTCCTTGGTCTTCCTCTTGCTTCTAATGTATTGATAAAAAGTCTTCTTGTTTCCCTTTATTCCCATAGCTAGTTTGAGTTCATTTTGTGCCTTTGCCTTTCTAATCTTGCCTCTGCATTCCTGTGTTATTTGCCTATATTCATCCTTTGTAATCTGACCTAGTTTCCATTTTTTATATGACGCCTTTTTATTTTGTAGGTCACGCAAGATCTCGTGGTTAAGCCAAGGTGGTCTTTTGCCACATTTTCTATCTTTCCTAACCATCGGAATAACTTGCTTTTGGGCCCTTAATAGCCTCCCTTTGAGCGCGCCTTTTGGGCCCTTAATAGCGTCCCCTCTGAGCTCCTGAAGTCCTTTCTCGTGCAAAACTGCCACTGAAGTCTAGAAAGTATTAAAATTTCTATCAGTGGAAGCGATCCTCTTTCCTTTCCTAGCTTCTCCACTGTACCCGCCCCCAAAAAACTTTAAACAGTAGAATGAAAAGTAAAGAAAAAGCAGTGAAATCTGAAGGAAGTGTTTATTTTGGACTGAAAAGAACATCTGTTTAATTGTTTTGAATCATCACACATGTTATACAGAATCACTCACCAAAAATATATAAAATAAATGACTGCCCTTGATAGACAGATTTCCTGAGGAGTCACTGCACTGTTCATGGTTTTTGCAAATTTTGTAGCAAATGTTAAATAATGGGCAGGGAAATAGTGTCCAGAGGTTTTGCACACAAAATATTTCAGCAAATATCCATTTATGTTTTTAAATGAGTCCTCTTCAGCTATGTTTGCACTTCCTTTTGTTCTTGCTTTTCATGACTATTCACACAGCTAAATTCTACTAGCACACTTATTTAGAGAAAGAAAATACTTGTGGAAGGATTTCCATGAGGATTTGCAGCAGAAACTTGGTCATAAGAGTTGCAGTTACTGTCAGAGCACAGAAACATAATCCAGTGATCACAGGTTCCTCACTATACATATTGACATAACATCCACGTGACAATCAAGTCTAGCATAGATTTAGTACTAGTAAGAACCAAGTAAAGCTGTTTGAAAATTTTTCATCAACATTTGTGCAAGGAAAAAAAAGGAGGGGGGGGTTAAGATGAAAATGTTCATGAGAAATATTTCGTGGTCTCCAACCAACTGTAGGACCAAGAACCCTCCACTAACACTATCTGCTTCCTTCCTTTGTTTACAGTACTCATGGAGCATGTTGCTCTTTGTAAGAGAGCTGGCACTGACCATCAAGGCCACATCTCTTTTATTTTCTACAGAGCACCAGAAAAGTGGACTGCCCACTACACTGTGCTCTGCACCATGCCATGTTCTGTGTAATCTACACAAGATTATAGAATCATAGAAATATAGGGCTGGAAGGGACTTCTGGAGATCATCTAGTCCATCCCCTTCCCCCTACTTTCCAGTACACTGAGGCAGGAACAAGTATACCTAGGTCATCCCTGACAGGTGTTTGTCTACTCTGTTCTTAAACCGCCAAGGATGAGGATTCTACAGTCTCCTTTGACAACCAATTCCAGTATTTAACCATCCTTATAGTTAGAAAGTTTTTCCTAATATCTAACTTAAATGTAGCCAGACATAGGTAGTTCCACTAAACAGATAAAGAAACCTGCTCCTTTGTCAAATGGAATGCCATGCAAGAGAGAGTATGCTGTAGACATGTTAAGGAGACAAGGTCGGTGAGGTGATATCTTTTATTGGAACAACCTCTCGGTGAGAGAGACAAGCTTTTGATCTTACACAATAGGGTGACCAGACTGCAAGTGTGAAAAATCAGGACAGGGCATGAGGGGCAATAGGAGTCTATACAAGAAAAAGACCCAAAAATTGGGACTGTCCCTATAAAATCGGGACACCTGGTCACTCTATTACACAACCTGGAGTGATGTAGCTATGCTGACCTAACCCCAGTGTAGACAGAGCTACGTCAGTGGAAGAATTCTTCTGTCAACCTAGCTACTGCCTTTCGGGGAGGTGGATTAACTCCAGCAATGGGAGAACCCCTCCTGTCACTGTAGTGAGTTTCTCCACTGAAGCACTACAATGGTGCAGCTACAATAGTGCAGGTGTACTGCTGTAGCATTTCAAGTGCAGACATAGCCCCTCTCTGTCATTTTATCTTTCATTTTCCCTTCTGCTCTTTTTTACTCTACTGGTAAGTTAGCTAAGTTACTATGGCATGTGTTCACTGAGAGTCATTCAGCCAGATGATAATGCAAAATAACTTTGCCCTCTTGTCTCATTTCATGTTTAAATTAAAAGGTCCTGAAACTTACTTTACAACTAATAACAGGTGCCCTATTAGCAACAAGTCAGAGAGCTTTCAAGTTCTCCCCTCTGACATAGTGAAGCAGCAGCAATGGCTGGTATTCAGTGGCCTTTTTCAACCTTGAGATATTAGCATGATGATAAAGGCAGACAGTGAGAAGCTTGTAGATACAACTGTTTAGGGATTGAATTTCCTCTACTCCAAGAAGTTATTTCCTAAGAGCATATGAGAAGCCATATTGCTAGGTGTAAATTGTTCTTAACTTGCTCTCAACACTCAGTTCAGATTTCAAGGCTGTGCATATTTTTCTTCTGAACTCTATCATCAACACTGCAGTCTGACCAGCATGTTCCATGGGGTGAGGGTTGTATATTTAGGAACTTTGATTTCAAAAAAGAATCCTGTAAGATTTTAAGTACATGTCAACCTGGGTGTGGGGGCAGTGAGTGGGGAGATGGTCTAAATGTTTCTGAAGTAGGAGCTACATTGCCACATTTTATTAAGAGATCTACAGTATAATTGAATTATGGTAATGCCAAGAGGCCCCAGCCGAGATCAGAACTCTCCTGTCTTGGCAGTGTGCAAATACTGTGAAATTCAGCTCCTTCCCTGAAGAGCTTACAATCTAAATAGACAAGTCAAACAAAGGGGAGGGAGGAACAGCAGAAGTGCAGAGAGGTGAATTGACTTATCAAGGTCACACAGCAGGTCAGTGGCTGCAATCAAATCTGAATTGCTACAATTCTCTGCTTAGAAATGGTCTGAATTTTAGTTCTCGCAAACAAATTGATTACTGAAAAGATTCGTCGCTTTGCCTATCTATGCACAGTATGTTGTAGGTCAGATTCTGGGATGGTCTAAATCAGTGCAGTTCTGAGGCCTGCCCAATATTAAAGAGAGCCCTGTGTTCATAGTTTGAATTCACTTAGTACATGTCAGAGCATTTAGTCTTGGATTTTCCTACAATGGGGCTCAAGTGCTTGCTTCAAAAATCATCCTAGGGAAAGAGTAAGGCTATCCTTCTGGTTACCTGGCCTGCATGACTTGCTTCATGGCTTGAGTCCAGTTCACTTATCCATATTTATGAAAGAAAAAAGCCTCTAACACATATAGCTCGAATTGGCATCCTTGTTGGCAATTTCAGCAGAGAAGCTGGATGAAATTTGCCTTTAGAATAGATAGAGTTAATAAATACATGCACATAGTCTCCTGAAAGTGCTTCAGAATAGTTATAGACTGGATTCTGTCAACTTTCCTGAATAGTATTTTATTCTGAAGGCAGTCCTGATAGATCCCTATGATTTCAATGGGGCTACTTGTATAGTAAGGTGCTGTGCAGGGCCGGTGCAACCATTTAGGCGACGCAAGGCACTGGGATTTGGGGGGTGCCATTTTCTTCGGCAGTGACCGCGGCGGCTGGATCTTCGGCCGCCGCCGGCATTTATGTGGAGGGAGCTGGGGCAGGGGAGCACGGGGAAGGCTGCCTGCAGCAAGTAAGGGGGGGGGCGGCACGCTGGGGAACTCCCTGCCCCAGCTCACCCCTGCCCACCTCCTCCCTGAGCATGCTGTGGCTGCTTCACTTCTCCTGCCTCCCAGGCTTGCGGCACCTAAGCTGATTGGGGGGTGGGGAGCTGCCACAAGGGGGGTGCCTCAGGGCAAAGGAGGGGAGCTGCTGCGGGAGGCGGGCCTCAGGGCAGAGGCGCGGGGGCACAGGGTGGAAGTTTCACCTAGGGCGCGAAACATCCTTGCACTGGCCCTGGTGCTGTGACAGGTTGAACCCTCCTTCTGGTATGCCACCTGATGTACTGGGATTTCACTGAGCCTCCCCTGCTCAATCATCCTGGGTTCCCTCTCCCTGCTTTGCTCAATTAGGCTCTCCAGCCTCTTGCAGCACACGCGCGCATGCGCACACACACACACATGTAGGGCCACACCTTGCTGCAGACACAGACTGAAGTCAGCTCTCTGTGAGAGGACTCCCCCAGCACTCATGTGCACACCCCTCTTAGGGAGATAAACCCAAAATAATACTGTCTTGAGCTGCATAGAAAAATCTGCACAGCACAAACTCATAAGAATCCCCCTCTTCCTCAGTGTGAAAAGAGATGTGCACAGTTCTTTTCCCCCAGTTAGAAATTGCATAAACTGAGTTTTATTATAAACAAGAAATAAGTTTATTAACTACCAAACGTGGATTTTAGGTGAATATAAGAAATAACAGACAGAACAAAGCAGATTACTAACCAAATGAAACCAAACAGCTAAACTAAGATAGTTTCAGTAAAGAAATTGTTTACAAATAGTTTTTCTCACCCTAGATATTGTTGCAGACAGATTACAGAAAGTCTTGAAAGGCAGCTACACTGGTCTCCCTCTTGAGACCTCAGGTATTACTCACAAAGTAGATGCCCTTCCAGCTTGGGTTCAACCCTTCGCCCCTCAGTTCATGTTTTGCTTCTAAGTGTTTTTTCAGTGTCTCTTTGGGTGGGGAGGCAGAGAACCACGATGATGTCACTCCCCTGCCTTATATCGCTCTTGTGCAGTAGTGAGCACGTGACCCCTCAGGGTAATCTGGTGGTGGGCCACGAGACAGTGTTTACATTGAGCGGGAGCTGTGGAAAATGGCATGGGCTGCAGGGTCATGCTGGCCACCACTTCCCGCAGCTCCCATTGGCTGGGAATGGCAAACCGTGGCCACTGGGAGCTGCGGGCAGCAGTGCCTGCAAAAGATCAATGTAAATACTGTCTCACGGCTCGCCAGTGGATTACTCTGATGGGCCGCAGGTTGCCCACCACTGCTCTTGTGTAAGGCAGGAACCCTTTGTCTTCTAGTGGAAAACCACTGCCATTCCAAAAAGGGATGAGGAGTATCCAGTACCAGGTGACTTGGACCCATATCTCTGCATGGCTGTGGCAGCCATTGCTCATAAGCTGTCTCCAGCGTCCACACGAAGACTAAGCTCTTCCACAGTCCATTGTCTTTGCTAAGGGCCCATTGGCCCTATCTGGCTTTTCCATTGTTGTATCTGAAGTGCTGGTTGGGGATGACACCCAAAGGAACACATTTGAAATACAGATACATAGTTAATATTACTAACTTCAGATACAGAAATGATACAGGAATACGAATTGGATAATCACATTCAGTAAATCATCATCTTTCCAATGATATCTCACATAAACCGTCTTGCATAAATTATATGTTATGTCATATTCATATCATAAGCATATCTTCATAAAGAATATAGAGTGAAATGTCACAGGGGCTACTTAGCATAAGTGAGGGTGACACAATTGGTCCCTGTGTTAATAAAATAGTGATGAGAACAAGTTCTATATAATAAAGATCTTCTGAACAGAAGACAGAGAATTAGGAATCCTGAGCTGTAATCTCATTTCTAAGACTTAACTCCCTCTGTGATTTTAACCAAGCCATTTAACTTCACTGGGCCTCAGTTTCCCCATCTATAAATGGAGTGTTGTGGTGATAAATTAATGTTTGCAATTTAAAGTCTTGTAAAAGTGCAAAGTAACCCTGTCACACTGTCTGGAGTGGCTCACTATTGTGAGTGACTATCTCACAGCAGACTGCCAGAAAACAAGGGCAGACCCCCCAAACTGATTGTATATTCTATAGTTCAATTTCACCAAGCCTGTAACAAATGTGAACTCCTGGATCACTATACCAGTTTACCATTCAGTTTTACCATGCAGTCTGAGTCAGTCCCATTAGTCTCACCAGTCTATCTTGCCGGACAGACGAAGTGAATTTTGAGATAAACGGTCACTTAACCCAAAAATCACACCACATCAGGTTTCTCCCAATCCCAAAAGATCAGTCTCTTACCCCAGATCAATCGGTACTCCAGATCTTATACTTAAGACAACACTGGCAGCTAATTCTATAGTAAACAACTATAGGTTTATTAGCTAAGAAAAAAGAATGAGAATTATTGAGAGGTTAAAGCAGGTAAAATATATGCACAGGTGAATCACAGTCTATAATTCCAAATAGTAGCAGTGATATAATAGACTTCCAGTTTCCCAGAAGTCTCTCAGGGCTACCCAGCATAACTACCCAGAATAACCCCTGGGATCTCCATCTTCTTGTTCAGTTACTCTGTGCTTGTAGAATCCAAACAGTTCAGAGAGGAAGAATCTTCCTTTGAATCAGTACTTATAGCTTCTTCTCCAGACAATAATCCAGTAAGTCCTAAGTACTTTATTAGCATTTCACAAGATTTCTTTGATAAGTAATATAGTTAGAGGGTTATACAGAAATGCAAATGTTTGGAATAACAAATAATAGAGTATTTCACTAGTTTTCATGATTTGAACACCTGAATACATTCTCATACTAGCACACACTTTACTCTAGTGTTATCTAATTATCAAGGTATACATACTGTAAATGTAATTACAGGGTATATGCAATGTAATTGTAATGTAATAGCAGACAACTAGTTAGAGATAAGTGAACATAATATTAGCATTTCTTTTGATCTCTATTAGCATATGAGTGAATTAGTTTAAATACATGCTAATACACTTAACAATTCTTTGATATTCTCCTACAACTGACTTTGCCTATGGCTCTGGCCTGAGCTAGTCTGTCAGTATCATAAACGCTATGATAAAGTTTAGGGCAAAGCTAACTGGTGAGATGCTTATTAATCCAAAATCTAAAAATCAGGGAATTTAAGGTAATTTTTAAAGCTTGTATTTTATAATGACATGCAGCAATGAACAAAGGCATTAATTTTCCCACACATGAGAGTACAGAAATTTCAATTTGTCTCTTTGTATACAGCCTCTAGAGATGCAGTAGCTATTTCAGTAATACAGAAATATTTAAGGCTTTCAGATCAATATTTTTAACTACATAAACCAGTTCCCCAAGGGAGTATTCAGACACAATAGGAAATTGTTTCCCACCTGCCCTTTTGTACATATGTATTTGTATTCAGTTATGTCCGAACTTCTATTAGCTTAGCTTTTGCCCAATTTTAGTTTGCTAAACATCTTATGTCAATACAAATAGATAACTATGGGCTTGAATCTTGTCTTTACTCATGAAAAATTCCCATTTTGATGGGAGTTTCCTTGAGTGAAGACTTTAGTTAAAAGTAAAAAAGTGCTTGATAATTTGGCCTAATGAATTTATTTCTCTGCCTTTCAAGTTTTGCTGATGTTTAGTAATTTTACTAAATGTTTGTAAACAGAAAAAAAGGGAGTATTTATGAACGCACATGCATTTTTTTTACACGAGTGACCTCTTTGTTCACAAATATATCCATTCATCATTTACTGTCAGTTTACATGCCCACATTGTATCATGTTGTTGTAGGAAGCTTTCAGACCCCAAATGCGATAGTTATGTGATCTTATATTTCAAATGAGGGGTTTTATTATAACCTTTAACTGATGTCCTCTTTGACACAGTTTCTGAGAATTCTGTAGTTGGAGGAGGTTGAGATTTCTGAAGTAAATATGCTTTGAAACGTTTGCAGCTGTATTGCAATCAGTTAGATAGCAACATATCGAATTACAGTCATGCTCAGCATATTTTGAATTTTTAAAAAAATGAACAAGTGATAAACTTTTTATTGTTATCAGAGGAATGGTTTTGGCTATGACTATAATTTAAACATCCTTTAAGAAAGAGGTCAGGTTGCAATTTAAATATAAAAGGTGGGATTTTTAAGTTGTTCAGCATTTGAGGAATTCTGGCAGAACTCTGGTCCCACTGAAATCAAGCATAAAACTCCCATTGGCTTGAATGGGAACAGAATTAGGTTCAATGCTGAGCACTTTAAAAATCCCTCCCAAAGTGTTTCATATATTGTACCTTTTCAAAATGAAACTTGTTTACTGAAATAGTCCTTCATGTGCCAACTGCTGCATACAGGACTGTCTGCACTTGGCGTACACTTGAGAACAAACATTTGACTATACCACAACGAAGTCTGTGATATAACTGTGAGATAACTCCAGTGATGTGTTTGCAGTCCTGCATTTTGTTTTTGGCTTCTTTGGAAGGTGGTATGGCTGCTTCAGTAATGGGGCTTACAGGAACCCTCTTTAAACTAGAACAACTCAACATAACCTAGAGCTGGGATAATTTATCTGCCTGTGATAGAATTCACCATCCCGCTGGATACTGCGAAACCATTCCTTCCACATATGATTTACCTGTTGGTCTCAGAAAAACACAAGGAACATTTTAAAATTATTCATTTGTTTTGGTTTTCAAATAGTAAAAATAAAAAAAAAACTGTCAAGATCCCCAAATCCAGTCTTCCTGCCTGCTCATCCACATTGTATAATAATATCAGTATACTCAGTATATTTTTCTGAGATTGAGTGTAAATATTTGCAGTGAAGTTTTGTTTTCCAGGTGATGCTGCCTCCTTCCTTGGTTATGGTAAAGAGAGAGAAAACAAATTGACACCAGTGCCTAAAAGGGCTCAAACCTGCACCCATTGAAATTAATGACAAAACTCCCATTCATGTCAGTGGTACAGGATGAAACCCTACGTGCACGCCGGATCCGGTTGGCAGCACATGACTGAGTTACCTATATCAGTGTGTCCATAATGGGCATGGCATGTTGGGGAGTAAATACCAGGAGTCAAATACAAGAAAATCCGTATTATCCTAACTTTACCTATTGAGAACTTTGTATCAATTGTCTGCATAAAAAAATCTAAATCTACTGCCAAAAACATCTACTTTAACCTCTGAGGTTGAGATATGTTGCAAGTTTTCATGCAACCACTTTTCCAACAGGGAAATAAGGAAATATCGTGAATGATATTGAGCATTGCCTTGGTATGTCCTTGTGGGATGAAAATGGTCAGAAAATGGACTTGGTAAAAACGATACCTTCTTATTCAATAGATTTTCTCCTTATGTTTTTCAAGTTATATTAGTTTATTTTACTAATAAAAATAAGTTTTTATGTGCATAAAGATATATAATGTTTAAAATAATATAACTACACATGTATGATTGTATGAAATTTCTCACCTGCACTGACTTCATTGAGGCTTAACAAAATCTTTTTTGGTGTATGTAGAGCTCTTGATTATGCAGAGCAATGCATGATTATTATAAACACAAAGGGGGGCAACATTTCATAACCCAGTGTCATCAGTAATGTGGTTATGAGCCAGCAGATGTAATGATATTAACAAGCCAGTTTATCATTCCCTTTCCCTTTTTAGAGAGCACAGCTTTAAATTATTTATTCTTCTGAGTCACATGTTTGCTGGCTTTTCATTTCCAGGCCACATTTCAAGAGTTGTACCATTGTAGTTGACCATGTGACCCCATCTTCACTCAGGAAAAAAAGCAAGTGGATCTTCTAATAATTGCCAAAGGAAATCATTTTGATGTCATTTTAAATATCAGAAAATAAATATTCAGTGTATTAATGATCCAACAACTACATATGTAATAAAAAAAAAAATAAACCCCTCCCTCTACTTCAAAAACTAGGTACATCCAATCCTAGAGGGATGCGTGTGTCATAAACAGATAGCTAAGGGTTAATGTCTCTTTCACCTGAAGCACCTGACCAGAGGACCAATCAGGAAACCGGATTTTTTCAACTTTGGGTGGAGGGAATTGAGTGTCTAAGGTCTTTGTTTTCTGGCTGCCTGCTTTCTCTGAGCTTTGGAGAAGTAGTTTCTTTTTTCTAGTCTTCTGTTTCCAAGTGTAAGGACAAAGAGATCAGATAGTAAGTTATATGGTTTCTTTTCTTTGGTATTTGCATGAATATAAGTGCTGGAGTGCTTTGATTTGTATTCTTTTGGAATAGGGCTGTTTATTCAATATTCTTTTAAGCAATTGACCCTGTGTTGTATCATCTTAATACAGAGAGAACATTTGTACTTATTTTTCTTTCTTTTTATATAAAGCTTTCTTTTAAGACCTGTTGGAATTTTTCTTTACTTCAGGGAAATTAAGTTTGTACTCACCAGGGAATTGGTGGGAGGAAGGAATCGGGGAGATCTGTGTGTTGGATTGCTAGCCTGATTTTTGCATTCCCTCTGGGGGGAATAGGAAAGTACTTTTTGTTTCCAGGATTGGGAACAGAGAGGGAGATTCACTCTGTTTGGGTTCACAGAGCTTGTGTCTGTGTATCTCTCCAGGAGCACCTGGAGGGGGGAAGGGAAAAAGGATTATTTCCCTTTGTTGTAAGACTCAAGGGATTTGGGTCTTGGGGTCCCCAGGGAAGGTTTTTCAGGGGGACCAGAGTGCCCCAAAACACTCTAATTTTTTGGGTGGTGGCAGCAAGTACCAGGTCCAAGCTGGTAACTAAGCTTGGAGGTTTTCATGCTAACCCCCATATCTTGGACGCTAAGGTCCAAATCTGGGACTAAGGTTATTACATGGTGGCAGCGGTGGGATATAGACAGAATCCGGAAGCCAGTAGGAATATTATATTTTTCTTTTCTCTGCTAAGGGCTTTTTAGCAGAGAGAGAAGCAGTTGGTTTTAAAAGGGAACCAGAGAGAATTTTTTTTTCTGCTCTCTCTCGCAGTTTGTGGCTTGCATGTTAAGGGTCTTTTGTCATGCAATAGCCCTCCCATTAGGAGGCAAGTACCAGCACTTATAGGCATGCAAATAAAGTGGTTTTTCTGGTTTCCCTTCATTGAACATTAGCTAGAGAGAGAAAAGGAAAATTAGCTAAAGGCACTGTTGCTAGGCAGACTTCAGGAGGCAACAGAGAACCTGCAGTTCAGAAGATAAACACCGGAGGGCACCCCAACACAAGAAAACAGGAACCATGACTTCTAAGGCAAAAATTGACGCCGAAGAACAAATCAAAGAAGCTGAACACAGGCGACAACTGGAAATAAAACAAAAAGAGATGGAGATGAAAGAAAGAGAAGAACAGATCAAAGAGGCAGCCTACCAAAGAGAACAGGCAGCCAAAGAGGCAGCCTACCAAAGAGAACAGGCAGCCAAAGAGGCAGCCAAAGAGGCAGCACACAAAAGAAAACTAGAAGAAGAAGAGATGGCCTACCGAAGGAAACAAGCAGAAGATGAGTTGGCCCACAGAAGGAAGCAAGAAGAAGAGGAGGCGGCCCACCGCCGAGACATGGAAAAACACCAAAAAGAAATGGAAAAAACAACAAAAAGAAATGGAAAAACAACAAAAAGAGAATGAAGAGAAGGAAAAACAGAGAAAACATGAACTGGAGATGGCAAAAGCTGGGCTGCCTGTGCCAGCCAACCCTAACAACCCGGCGTCAAATATTGCTCCACAGCACAGGAAATTTCCCACCTACAAGGCAGGTGATGACACCGAGGCCTTCTTGGAAAACTTTGAAAGAGCCTGTCTTGGGTACAGCATCCCCGAAGACCAGTACATGGTAGAATTAAGGCCACACCTCAGTGGACCTTTAGCAGAGGTGGCAGCTGAAATGCCTAAGCAGCAAATGAATGACTATAAACTTTTTCAAACCAAGGCCAGATACAGGATGGGGATAACCCCAGATCATGCCCGTCGGCGCTTCAGAACCCAAAAGTGGAAACCAGAGGTGTCATTTCCCAAACACGCCTACTACATTGCAAAAAACTATGAGGCCTGGCTAACAGGAAACCACATTCAAACCTTGGAAGAACTGAACCTCCTCATACAAATGGAGCAGTTCTTGGATGGTGTTCCTGAAAACATCACACGGTACATACAAGATGGAAACCCCAAGAATATCGCTGAGGCGGGGGAGATTGGAGCCAAATGGATGGAACTGGCAGAAAGCAAGAAAGCTACTGTCAAGGGGAACGATTACCCCAGGGGGCACACAGACCATAAACCCTACAACCGAGGACAGCCAAAGACCCCACATACCACCCAAGTAAAGCCACAGATACCCTACCCTTCAACCTCACCAGTCTCCAGTAACTCACCTCGGCCCAGTGACCCATCAGATGGAAGATGCTTTAAGTGTAATGAACTGGGACATATCAAGGCCAAGTGTCCCAAGAACACCATGCGAGTGCAATTCATTACACCACCATCACACCAAAGATCCCCAGGCCCGGATGCCTCTCAAATACCCTTGGAGCGAAGGGAAAATTTGAGAGTGGGCGGAAAGAAGGTTACTGCGTGGAGAGACACGGGGGCACAAGTGTCAGCTATCCACCAATCCTTCGTTGACCCCAAATTCATCAACCCAAAGGCCAAAGTTACAATTTACCCCTTCATGTCACAAGCTGTAGATTTGCCTACAGCTCAACTGCCTGTCCAGTACAAAGGCTGGTCAGGAATGTGGACTTTTGCAGTCTATGACAATTATCCTATCCCCATGCTACTGGGGGAAGACTTGGCCAACCAGGTGAGGCGGGCCAAGAGAGTGGGAATGGTTACACGTAGCCAAACCAGGCAAGCTTCCAGACCCATTCCTGTTCCTGAGCCGTCCACAGAGGCCCCGTCTGTGTTACCAGAGACCCAGACAGAGGTAGTGGACCCGGATTCCATGCCTACCACTGAAACAGCCATAGCATCTCCAGTCCCAGGCCCGGAACTGGAACAGCAACCAGCACCAGCAAGTGCAACTACATCTTCAAACTCAACGCCAGAGGGCGCCAGCGAGCCAAAACTGGCAGAAGCAACAGACAGCCATACCCAAAAGGCTCAGCCAGAGCCTGAAATACCCTCAGGTGCACCAGCGGAGAGCGGTTCACCAGCAACGGAAACAACCCCATCACCTACATCGCTTCCAGAGGGACCAAGCCCAAGTCCACAGTCTGAGGAAGAACTGGTGACCCCAGACTCAAGGGAACAGTTCCAGACTGAGCAGGAAGCAGATGACAGCCTTCAGAAAGCTTGGGCGGCGGCACGGAGCACCCCACCGCCTCTCAGCTCTTCTAATCGATCCCGGTTTGTTATAGACCAAGGACTTTTATACAAGGAAATTCTTTCTGGTGGACACCGGGAAGAATGGCAGCCGCAAAAACAGTTGGTGGTTCCAACTAAGTACCGGGGGAAGCTCTTAAGCTTAGCCCATGATCATCCCAGTGGCCATGCTGGGGTGAACAGAACCAAAGACCGGTTGGGGAAGTCCTTCCACTGGGAGGGGATGGGCAAGGACGTTGCCAAGTATGTCCGGTCTTGTAAGGTATGCCAAAGAGTGGGAAAGCCTCAAGACCAGGTCAAGGCCCCTCTCCAGCCACTCCCCATAATTGAGGTCCCATTTCAGCGAGTAGCTGTGGATATTCTGGGCCCTTTCCCAAAAAAGACGCCCAGAGGAAAGCAGTACGTACTGACTTTAGTGGACTTTGCTACCCGATGGCCAGAAGCAGTAGCTCTAGGCAACACCAGGGCTAACACTGTGTGCCTGGCCCTAACAGACATCTTTGCCAGGGTAGGTTGGCCCTCTGACATCCTTACAGATTCAGGGTCTAATTTCCTGGCAGGGACCATGGAAAAACTGTGGGAAACTCATGGGGTGAATCACTTGGTTGCCACCCCGTACCACCATCAAACCAATGGCCTGGTTGAAAGGTTCAATGGAACTTTGGGGGCCATGATACGAAAATTCATCAACGAATTCTCCAATAATTGGGACCTAGTGTTGCAGCAGTTGCTGTTTGCCTACAGGGCTGTACCACATCCCAGTTTAGGGTTTTCACCATTTGAACTTGTGTATGGTCACGAGGGTAAGGGGCCATTACAGTTGGTGAAGCAGCAATGGGAGGGGTTTACGCCTTCTCCAGGAACTCACATTCTGGACTTTGTAAGCAACCTACAAAGCACCCTCCGACACTCTTTAGCCCTTGCTAAAGAGAACCTAAACGATGCTCAAGAAGAGCAAAAGGCCTGGTATGACAGACATGCCAGAGAACGTTCCTTCAAGGTAGGAGACCAGGTTATGGTCTTGAAGGCGCAACAGGCCCATAAGATGGAAGCATCATGGGAAGGGCCATTCACGGTCCAAGAGCGCCTGGGAGCTGTAAACTACCTCATAGCATTTCCCAATTCCTCACTAAAGCCAAAAGTGTACCATGTTAATTCTCTCAAGCCTTTCTATTCCAGAAATTTACAAGTTTGTCAGTTTACAGTCCAGGGAGATGATGCTGAGTGGCCTGACGGTGTCTACTACGACGGGAAAAAAGACGGTGGCGTGGAAGAGGTGAACCTCTCAACCACCCTGGAACGTCTGCAGCGGCAACAAATCAAGGAGCTGTGCACTAGCTTCGCCCCACTGTTCTCAGCCACCCCAGGACGGACTGAACGGGCATACCACTCCATTGATACAGGTAATGCTCACCCAATCAGAACCCCACCCTACCGAGTGTCTCCTCATGCCCAAGCTGCTATAGAACGGGAAATCCAAAACATGCTACAGATGGGTATAATCCGCTCATCTACCAGTGCATGGGCATCTCCAGTGGTTCTGGTACCCAAACCAGATGGGGAAATACGCTTTTGCGTGGACTACCGTAAGCTAAATGCTGTAACTCGTCCGGACAACTATCCAATGCCACGTACCGATGAGCTATTGGAAAAGTTGGGACGTGCCCAGTTCATCTCTACAATAGACTTAACCAAGGGGTACTGGCAAGTACCGCTAGATGAACCTGCCAAGGAGAGGTCAGCATTCGTCACCCATGCGGGGGTGTATGAATTCAATGTCCTTCCTTTCGGCCTTCGAAATGCACCCGCCACCTTCCAGAGGCTGGTAGATGGTCTACTAGCTGGACTGGGAGAATTTGCAGTTGCCTGCCTCGATGATGTGGCCATTTTTTCAGACTCCTGGCTCGAACACCTACTACACCTGGAAAAGGTCTTTGAGCGCATCAGGCAGGCAGGACTAACTGTTAAGGCCAAAAAGTGTCAAATAGGCCAAAACAAAGTGACTTACCTGGGGCACCAGGTGGGTCGAGGAACCATTAACCCCCTACAGGCCAAGGTGGATGCTATCCAAAAGTGGCCTGTCCCACGGTCCAAGAAGCAGGTCCAATCCTTCTTAGGCTTGGCCGGATACTACAGGCGATTTGTACCCCACTACAGCCAAATCGCTGCCCCACTGACCAACCTGACCAAAAAGATCCAGCCAAATGCAGTTAAGTGGACTGATGAGTGTCAAAAGGCCTTTACCCAACTTAAGGCAACGCTCATGTCTGACCCTGTGCTCAGGGCCCCGGACTTTGACAAGCCATTCCTAGTAACCACGGATGCATCTGAGCGTGGTATAGGAGCAGTGCTCATGCAGGAAGCAACAGATCACAACTTCCATCCTGTCGTGTTTCTCAGTAAGAAACTGTCTGAGAGGGAAAGTCACTGGTCAGTCAGTGAAAAGGAATGCTATGCCATTGTGTACGCCCTGGAAAAGCTACGCCCATATGTTTGGGGACGGCGGTTCCAACTACAAACTGACCATGCTGCACTAAAGTGGCTTCATACTGCCAAGGGGAACAACAAGAAACTTCTTCGTTGGAGTTTAGCTCTCCAAGATTTTAATTTTGAAATTCAACACATCACAGGAGCTTCTAATAAAGTTGCTGATGCACTCTCCCGTGAGAGTTTCCCAGAATTCAGTAGTTAAAAAGTGTTCTTAAAATGTAGAAGTCTGTTAGTTATATACTTAGAAGTATATGTAAAGGTGTATGTGTTGTATTAATCTGTTTATTTTCAAGTTCTAGAAGGAAATCGCCGCCAGTGAGCTTCCCCACTGTCTGCAATTTGGGGGGCGTGTCATAAACAGATAGCTAAGGGTTAATGTCTCTTTCACCTGAAGCACCTGACCAGAGGACCAATCAGGAAACCGGATTTTTTCAACTTTGGGTGGAGGGAATTGAGTGTCTAAGGTCTTTGTTTTCTGGCTGCCTGCTTTCTCTGAGCTTTGGAGAAGTAGTTTCTTTTTTCTAGTCTTCTGTTTCCAAGTGTAAGGACAAAGAGATCAGATAGTAAGTTATATGGTTTCTTTTCTTTGGTATTTGCATGAATATAAGTGCTGGAGTGCTTTGATTTGTATTCTTTTGGAATAGGGCTGTTTATTCAATATTCTTTTAAGCAATTGACCCTGTGTTGTATCATCTTAATACAGAGAGAACATTTGTACTTATTTTTCTTTCTTTTTATATAAAGCTTTCTTTTAAGACCTGTTGGAGTTTTTCTTTACTTCAGGGAAATTAAGTTTGTACTCACCAGGGAATTGGTGGGAGGAAGGAATCGGGGAGATCTGTGTGTTGGATTGCTAGCCTGATTTTTGCATTCCCTCTGGGGGGAATAGGAAAGTACTTTTTGTTTCCAGGATTGGGAACAGAGAGGGAGATTCACTCTGTTTGGGTTCACAGAGCTTGTGTCTGTGTATCTCTCCAGGAGCACCTGGAGGGGGGAAGGGAAAAAGGATTATTTCCCTTTGTTGTAAGACTCAAGGGATTTGGGTCTTGGGGTCCCCAGGGAAGGTTTTTCAGGGGGACCAGAGTGCCCCAAAACACTCTAATTTTTTGGGTGGTGGCAGCAAGTACCAGGTCCAAGCTGGTAACTAAGCTTGGAGGTTTTCATGCTAACCCCCATATCTTGGACGCTAAGGTCCAAATCTGGGACTAAGGTTATTACAGCGTGTGAAATACAACTTTCAAGTTCTCCAGCTAAAATCACCTACACAGGAGATTTTTGAAAATGTGTTTGAGTTATGCCCCATGGATGCACAAAAGATTTCCAGCTTCACTTCTCTGAAAATGGTCCCATTAATTGAAAATGCAAGTTCTGGCCATAGCCTAGAAGGGAAGGCACAGCTCTTCTATGAGACAGAGTAAAATGTTTGTAATGTTAAGGTTCATTGACAACTGAATGACTTTTTTGTTTTATTTTTTGGTCTTTTAAAGTAGGTCGGCAAATCTTGTACCAAGAGTAAAATGAAATCAGTATGATGGCTGACTGGAGATTCCTCAGAAGTAGAGTTGGGAGAAGTTCTTGGACAAATAGTTTATGTTCTGAAAAATGCAGTTTTGGGTTGACTGAAACTATTTGTGAATTTGACCAGATAGTTTCAGTGAGGGGAAAGCTTTTCAGGACCAGGATGCATGTATGTATCCTCTTTTATAACCTAAAGTCCAGTGATTGGGACCCTTGCGTGGGTCTGAATCCCCACTCTGGAAGAAGGACTTGTACTCAGCTCTTCCTGCTCCCAGGTGAGCACCCTGCCCACCAGGCTGGTGTGGGGTGGGTTGCATCTCCTGTTGAAGCTGTTCCACTCTGTATAACTACAGTAATCATTGGACCAAAGAGAGGGAGTAAGAATGACTCTACAGCTTGGTGATTAAGGAATTCACCTGAGGGGCAGTAGCAGTTGACTCAAATTCCTCCTCTGCATCAGGCAGAGATAATGTGAGTCGTTTTCAGTCTCTCTCTCTTTGTTTAAATATTCACTGGCCCAAAGGTGGAACAGCTTCAGCAGGAGAGACTGAGGGCTTGGCTACACTTGCGCATTACAGCGCATTAAAGCAGACCTAGCTCACTCCTGGTCCACACTGGCAAGGCACATAGAGCGCTCTGACTCCGTGGCTACAGCGCTGCTGGTACTGCACCTCAGCGAGTGGAATAACGTTTGCTGCGCCCCCACTGGAGCGTGGCAGTGCCAGTGTGGACAAGATGTTGCATTACTATGCTCTGATCAGCCTCCGGAAATGTCCCATAATCCCCTTAAGTCAAGTGGCCACTCTTCTCATTGTTTTGAACTTGCTGTAGGAATGAGGATATGCTGTTTGAAAGCTCTGTTTCTGACAGTCGACTGCTTATCTGCTCCGAGACAGATAAGTGTTCTCTGAGACAGATTAGTGTGGAATGCTGTGTGTGAGAGAGAGAGGTGGGGGGGAAAGGGGGTCTGCTGCTGTCTGAACTTACAAGACAGCATGCTGACATGCTCTCAGCCCCCCAAACACCCACTCTCTCCGCCCCCACATACACACAACACACTCCCTGTCACACTCCACCTCCCCCACACCCCCCATTTGAAAAGCACGTTGCAGTCACTAGCATGCTGGGATAGCTGCCCATAATGCACTGCTCCCAATGCCACTGCAAGTGCCACAAATATGGCCACGCCAATGTGCAAGCAGCTATCAGTGTGGACAGATTGCAGTGCTTTCCCTACTGCGCTCTCCAAAGTGGGTTTAACTCAAAGTGCTCTACATCTGCAAGTGTAGCCATGCGCTGAGAGCAACCCATGCCAGAATATTTTATAAGCTGGGAGGCACCCAGGAGGGAGGAGATCTCAGTTCAAGTTTCTCCTCCAGAGTGGGGATTCAAACTTGGGTCTCCCTCCCATATGCCAGTCACATGTCCTAATCACTGGGCTAAAGATTTGTAAAATGTCTTTCTCTCTGCTGGTCTGAAATGGGATCTTTTAATTTACAGACAAATTCCAACATTGTTTGAACCAAACTTAATATTTCCCCAGATTTTTGTGTTTGCTGTCTGAACTGCAAATTGCTTGCTTGCCCAAGACCACTCAGCAGGCTTTTTTGTGTGTGCATGTGTTGGCTTAATCCTGGGACTACATATAGATTCCTGTATTGTTGGAGCTGTTCACACAGATGTGTTTTCATTTTAAGTGGGTGTGTAACAATATGTTCAGATTTTCTCCTATTGTAGCAATTCAGATTTAGCTGGTCATATATGGCAAATGAAACAATTATATTAAGCTGCTGTTCACTGTGTTCTCCAGTGGGGGGGCTATAGCTGCAATGGAAGCAGCCTGAGCACTTTGAGAACAGTGGCTGCTAGCAAACTCAAAATAGAGTAGTGAGTCCTTAGCGGGGGAGGATTTGACATTTTGCAAACTAACACCTTGCTTTATCACTTAGGAAAATGCTCAGCAGAATTTGGGAAATTACATAACTGTTTTATTCTGATATTTATAGATGCGTCTTTTGGTTCCAATATGTTGATATTTGACTTGATGAATGAGTGGGAGAATGTAATCAAGATAGCACCACATAAGTTTTCTGATGAGTGACAGGATGTGCAGAATTTAATTTCTGGACACTTGCATTGTGACAGGGCATGTTCTAGGTTCTGTTTGTTCCATATTGGTGGTCATGGAACCCAAGAAGGGTTTCTTAATTTCCATCTGTGTAAAGAATTTTTGTTATATGTTTAGTATTTTTATCATTAAATCCAACCATTCTCTAGAGGAACTGGATAGGTGAAGTTTCCCACATTTCCGCATCGGAGTGTTACTCTTTTAAGACTTCTGAAAGCATGCTCTACACCTTGTCCCTCTCAGATTTTGGAAGGCACTTCAGATTCTTAAACCTTGGTTCCAGTGATGTAGCTATCTTTAGAAATCTCACATTGCATTTTGTTAAAATGTACGGTGAAAGTGTTCTTAAAATGAACAACATGTGCTGGGTCATCATCTGAGACTGCTTCATCATGAAATATATGGCAGAATGTGGGTAGAACAGAGTAGGAGACATACAGTTCTCCCCCAAGGAGTCCAGCCACAAATTTAATTAATGAATTATTTTTTTAACAAGCATCGTCTGCATGGAAGCATGTTGTTTGGAATGGTGGCCGAAGTATGAAGGGGCATACAAATGTTTAGCATATCTGGCACGTAAATACCTTGCAATGCCAGCTAAAAAAGTGCCTTGCGAACGCCTGCTCTCACTTTCAGGTGACATAGTAAATAAGAAGTGGGCAGCATTATCTCCCGTAAATGTAAACAAACTTGTTTGTCTTAGCGATTGGCTGATCAAGAAGTATGAGTGGACTTATAGGCTCTAAAGTTTTACATTGTTTTGTTTTTGAGTGCAGTTATGTAACAAAAAAAAATCTACATTTATAAGTTGCACTTTCACCAGAAAGGGATTGCACTACAGTACTTGTATGAGGTGAATTGAAAAATACTATTCTTTTGTTTGCCATTTTTACAGTGCAAATATTTGTAATAAAAAATAACAATATAAAGTGATCACTGCACACTTTGTATTCTGTATTGTAATTGAAATCAATACATTTGAAAATGTAGAAAAACATCCAAAAATATGTAATAAATTTCAGTTGGTATTCTATTGTTTAACAGTACAATTAAAACTGAATAATCACGATTAATTTTTTCGAGTTAATCACGTGAGTTAACTGTGATTAATCCACAGCCCTAAATTTTAGCTCTTGTGACTTTCATTCATGATATGATTTACTAATTGTTTTGAGAAAGGAGAGGGGTTGTGAATAGGGCTACCATGATAAGCAATGATGTCTACCATTGATTGTGAGGAATATGTATCTGACAAAAGGCATATTGCTAAATATTATTTAAATAGATCTCAAAAGACTGTTTGCAAAATTCCATGCAGATCTTCCATTTGTCAAGGTAAACTTAATAGTTGTTAAACAACTGCCTGGTGCTGGTTAATTGTAAATTCTGGGGGTATGCTTTAAAAGTGGCAAAGTAGGTTTCTGTGTTTCCCACAGTTAAAAATTGGCTTTAGAGTTGTTGAAGAAATAATTGCTCATATGTCGTTTAGGTATATGCACAAACTGTTCTATTTGTTACCTGATGACCATACATTGTATTATGCTTAATCAATGGGAGGAGACCCCTATTTGGTAGCTGGACTTGCTGTGTTTGATTCCTCCATATTAGCGCAGCTGAGGCAAAAAGCAGGCCCTTATGATCCGACAGCATACAACAGTCAGGCCTGGTTCACATTATGCTGCAAAACATGCAGATGTTGGGGCCAGTCTGTGTTATGTTGTTGCAATGTTCATTGTTCATGCACTAGTGCTTTGTGATATGAAATGTAAACCACATTGTGTTGACAAAGCTCTTGGGTGATAAGTTGAGCCCCATGGGAAATCAGGAAGTCTCCCCTTATGACCATGGCCCCTTCAGGACCATGATAGAAGGCAGATCTCCAAATTTCCTGTTTAATAGAAAACAAACAGCTTTTATTCTCCAACACCCTTCCCGAACACATACACACCAGTTCTGGATGCATTATTTATACTTTCTCACTATCTACTTTCCCATGAACACATCTCTCTGTCAACCAACGCATAGTTATTTGGGAGGAGGTAGATGGAAAGTTACACACAGTCCTTGGCTTTGCAGACCTGGACCACTTTGCATAGGGCCCCAGATTTGCTTGATCCAGCCTAGAAAGCAGTTTTTACAGGTAAACCAAAAGGGGAGTCCTTCTTCTAGCTCAGCCAGTTAGGAGCTCTGCTGAGTTTGTCTTTTCAATTCCTTTCACTGCTTTGTATAGGAGATTCCAAGAAGTGAAACATATTTTCTGTGACTCTGGAGATTCCAGTTGTTTTTTCCCCTGTGGGATGTTATTTATGTGGAAGAAGGTGCACTCATATGGGAAAGAGAAGAATTGGAAAGAACCAATTAATTACCTGTCTCCTTGCAGGCTAATCCCACTGTTTCTGAGTTCAGACATCTAGAATTACAAACTAAAGTACATATAGCCAGGATGCCAGATAAAGCTAACCTGGTTGGAATAATCAACAGGGATCTACACAAATTTGCTGGCTGGACTCCTGTCCTCCCTGTCTGCCTTCATTTTTATTATGTTTAAAGATCAAGCTGGTGGTGGCAGGGAGAAGGAATTTAATGAAATCGGTGATGTTAAATAAGCAGAGACTTTGCTGCAGGGTTTCTTCTGATGAGACAACTTCTGACAAAAAGACTAATAAAACTGGGATAGCAACTAACTTCATTATTATTAGAATTAACTTTTCTTTTGTAAAGGGGGTGGGGAAACATGAGCTAAATTTACAGCCCTGAGAAGTCTCAGCTTTATAGCACAGTGGAAACCAATTACAGTATATTGTCAGAGAATCAGGACTTTTATTAAACCAATATATTTTATACTCACTATACCAAATACACAGTCCAGTGAAGTCATTTTGCAAGGACACTGTCAAAGAGCTTGATCAAACTCTCTCTGAAATCAGTGGGAATGCAAGATAAATGCCTTGTGCAATGGAACCTGCTTATATTGTGCTAAGGAGAGGAAGGGCAGTCCAGTCATTAGCACTCCTGTGAACTGGTTCAATTCCCTGGTCTGCTACAGATTTCTTCTGTGATCTTGGATAAGTCACCTAGGCCCAGATTTTTAAAGGTATTGAGGCAGTGCTCAGCAGTGCAATGCCTAATTGATTTAGATGTTTAATCTTATTTTCAAGAGGGATTTAGGCACTTAGGAGCCAAAATCTGATTGGGAGCCAATGGGCTTTAGGCCCCTAAATCTGTTTTTGAAAAGTTTTAGACACCTAAATCAGTTAGGAGTTGCAATGCTGAGCATAGGAGCACCCAAATGCTTAAAAAAATTTGGACTTTAGACTCTCTGTGCCTCAGTTTCCCATCCTGTAATGGAGTAGTAGCCTCACAAGGTGTTTATTGTGAAGATAAATTCCTGCCCCTCAATTATATATCTCTCTTTTCTCCTTTATCTAAAAACTCCTTTTACAGTAAATTGGAGTGAAAGTCCCAGATTGTTTCAGTAAATTGCTTTGTGCAAATCTGACTTCAGGTTATACTGAATTTCAGCTCTGAGGAAAGTTACTATTTAACTATAAAAAATTTTGCCATTGGTTTGATCTACAAATTTACCCTCATGTGAGTAGTCTTTACTTACATGATTAGTCCCAGTGACTTTGATGGGAATATTTGTGTGAATAAAGGCAACTTGTGTGAGTAGAAGTTGGCAGGATCAGCCCCATAAGATTAAAATGTATGTGTAAACATACATGTTACTTATTTGTATTACTGATGGTACACTTAAGGTTCTGATCCTGCAAGGCACTTCATGTGAGCATAGGAATCTGCCTGTACAGAGTAGTTTGTAGGCTTGGGGTCTACAGTAGTGAAACTGAAATTATTTTTTTAAAGCCTGTTTTCTTCTTTCTGTAAGTTATGTTTTTATGATTTGCATGTTGCTCATTATGTACAAGAAAATAAGCATAGTCAGTTTAATTATCTGTTCATAATCAGTTTCCCTATCCAGTTTTTCTGCATTAGCACCATGCTGTTGTTTAGGTTTCTAGCATGTCAGGTAAATGTTTACACTTAAAAATGAAAATGTATTTTTATCAGAATTTTGTAACAATATGTATATGTATATAAAATAAATTTAAGACCCAGACTAGTTCTTACTGTCCTTTTAAATATATGCCTTGTACAAAAACTATCCTACTAAAAACACCAGCTTTTCACAGAGAGGAGTGTACCTTATGTGTTTCTCTCAAATTAATTCATTATATTTTGCATATATTTGGTCACTCATGAAAAAAGATTTAAATAAATTCTTGCCAACAGTTTAATACCATCCTCCCATTCCATGTTCTAAAAAAAATTCTGAAGTTACATGAGGAAATTATTTCTATAGCTTTATTTTGATTTTTATTTATTTTTCCTGGGCCTCTGTTTGTATAAGAACTGAATAAATTCTACGATCAGACAGAAAGTGGAACAACACAGAATAAAATGAACTGTGTCAATAGGGCAAAGAAATTTGTCTATACATCTGTTACATGAATATATTTTCTATATCCCAAACCCATTGATTCCAATCTTGTTGTTCATGGTACCAGAGGATTCTGCTAAAGAATGAGACCTGTTTACCTCCTCAGACTTGCACAAAATATTTTATTACATATCTAAACAGGTTTCAGCTTATTGGAAACGCTTTAAAACTCTCAGCTTCTTGGCAGCTGCATTTGAAGGTGGGTATCCTGAAAACACCACTTGTGTAGGCACTCTGAACTGAGGCCTGTTATATTTCTCCATATGAAAGAAGCAAACAGATCCATGAGGACACACTGTGTGATTCTTCCTGTAGTCAGTAATGAGAGCAAAGATGGTTCCTGAATTTTGCGCACAGAGGGTCTGATCCAAAGCCTGCTAAACCCAATGGAAAGGGGCCCATTGACAATCAGTAGGCTTTGCCTGGAACCCAAGGAGTATGCTTAGAGTTGAAGGTGCCATATACAAAAAACAAAAGGTTTAATAGCTACATGCACCATGATGGGGACTTCTGTGCTCTAATGTAATTTTCTGCACAACTTTCTATGCACACTAACAAATGATGCCCATTGCAGATCATTCACAATTTTCTAATGTTGTATGCTTGTTAATGGGAGTACTGGTTTCAAGGTTGATGTGTGAGGAAATGGGAGGCAAAATGTGGGATATTCCAGGATCTCAGCACCTTGCTATATCAGTTCAACTTTTTGCTACTTTCCCAATGTTAAACATGCTACTATAGTTCCTTGTGCACATTATATGAGGAAGGATCTAAATAGGTGTGTTTTCAGTTTCTTTTTTAGCCTAATTTTCTCATTCTTTCTCTGTCAGATTTACATTGACACAATTTTAAAAATCCTTTTTGACACGCCCTTTAAGGGTTCATGATTGAAGTAACAAACTGACAAACACCTTGGCCTGTCGATGTATTTGGCAGCTCTTCTGCCATGTGTATGCTGCAGCCCCAGTAACTGGCTCAGATAAGGTTATGTAACCTACTCTACAACAGATCACTGTGCACTGAAAATCTCTTTAGAGTCCAAGGCCACTACTAACATTGCTGGCTTCTTCAATCAGTTCTGGCTCTGATAGAAAGATATATCTGAATTTCTAGTTTTGTTTTTTCTCCCCCTCTCCCCCTCCCCCCCGATTCCAAATAATTCATTGTAGTTTTCTGTGGTTCTTATTTCTCAGTCTATCTGCCTGTCTTGAGATATACAATGTAACTGAAAGCTTTTTTTGGATGTCCTCATGTGATTACCAAGAACCAAGTTAATGAAAAATAATGGATCAGCTCAAACCTGCCTTTATAAGAAACAATACTAAAATGTCCTACAAAAATTACCCTGAAACACCTGAAAACTATTGTAAGCAACAATGTCTCTTGAATCATTATTTTAGTATTTTTGTAAGGTCATTTTACTTTCAGCTTTGATGAGAATGAGAACTGGATATTAGGGTTTCCAATACAGACTTTTAAAGCTTTGGTTATATGGGCCTTTGATATAATGGCATGCCCATCCCTGGATTGCAGTGTTCCCTCAGAGCTAATGCATCCAAATAGCTAAAGATACCTAATTTCTGACATGAGCAGCCACATGTGGAAATGTGCATCCTAATTGCGGCCATTCTGATTCATATTTATACTTTTTATACTTCTTAGTTTTTAATTAGCTTTATTCAAAGAAAAACATACATATCAAAAGTGCTAAACATTGGGCATAAGGCTGATAGGTAATAAGTATGTCATAATGCCTGATTTATTTTATACACAGTACCATATACAGCTGCAATAATTATGATGGCTAGTAGTAAAAACATTTTCTAACAGATGCCACAGACATGTTACAGTACAAAAGAAAGAAAGTGCAAGTGGAAAAAGCGTAGTTAATCATTGTAATATATGAGTCAGCATTCTGGGTCACAGTTAAGTATCATTGTTTTCTCTTGCCTTTGTTCTTGCACAGAGAGAGTAAAACAGAGAGAGGGAGGTATGAAGATTTTATGGTAGGTCGATAGTTGGATATTTTTGTAAGACAAGTGCTAATATAGTGCAGATTTCTCCATTTTATAATTGTGTATCAGTAGGTCACGTTACAAGGCCAGATACTTTGAGAAGACAGATTTAAAATGTGGTTTTAGTCTGAAAAATGACTTAAAAAAAAGTATTGTGATGTTCCATGTTTGTTTCTCACTGATTCCACATCAAATTTGCTCAGTTCTAAGTAAACATTCTTTCCTACCTCAGCCCTTGAAACGTATCTTGGGAACTTAGTCATGCATTGCCCACAAAAATCCTACAATTGAAACAGTTTGTTGTTGGCACACAACCTAGGTTAGAATCAACTCTCTTTCAATGTTGAATTGGATATGGAGTGCTAACTGAAATAGAAAGGAGTAAAAAACTTATTTCAGGTCCTGCTTCTGCAAATGCTTGCCCTGTGAAGCACTTCTGATTCTCAGAAGGTGGGAGTGGACAACAGGTAATGGATCACTCAGTGATCGCCTGTTCTGTTCATTCCCTCTGAAGTACCAGACATCTGCCACTGTTGGAAGACAGGATACTGGGCTAGATGGACCATTAGTTTGACCCTTCTTAATCTCTTTGATTGAAATACAGTGGATATGAAACTTATACCGAATGTTACCAAATTTAAACAGGTTAATTTTTGATGTTTTTACACTTACTTACCATGACCAAAAAGAGAGAGACACAGAGGAAAGACTGTCACAACTTTAAGCATAACACTGCTAACAGCCAGTACAATTTTTAGTGAAGAAAGACAATATCATTAGTAATAGTTCACCAATTAGCTGTTCATAGAGATGTTTTCTTATGTAAAACTGTGTGCACATATGAAAGTTTCTAGATTATAATTTCACTAGCAACCCTCTGTTTTTATCTTCTGAAGGCAGCAATCATTCCCGTACCACCTTATCACCAGAATTGGCTTTTGCACATTGGATCTTTCCTTATTGGTATTTATTTAATGATAGACAACTGTTTGAGACCAAAAAATTCATTTCTACCTGTTGTGTGAATTAACAATACACCCAGACATGCTCTAGGAATTTATTTGGGGAAGTTCTATGGCTTTTGTTATATGGGAAGTCAGACTAGATGATCATAATTGTCCCTTCTGGCCTTAGACTCTGTGAGTTTGTACAATAACATACACAGACTGCCTGCCTTTCACTGTTTTAATGTAGTTGGAAAGTGGGAGGGGAGCCCACATTAAAACAGTCAAGTTGGATGGGGAGTCATGGGAATGGGGAGGGCAACAGATGTTACTTCCCCAAGATAGGGAGAAGAAGAGTATTTTCCTTCTGTTTTAGCACAGGAGAGGAGAGTTACATTCCTCTCTCATCCCTTTCTTGCTTTGACCCCTCTTGATAGCTATGTTGTACATCTTTATCTCTTAAGGAACATACATGATGTGTTAGCCATACCTGGAAAATATACAGTAAAATAAAGCTATTCATCCTTTCCCACTCATAAACAGAAGATAATATGCAGGAAGAGAACAATGCTGTTGCTGGGAAATCCAGACCTAGTCATGAAATGTTGTTAGTGAACAAGCTATAATAATTCTAACCTACATTTAGCAGCAAAAACATCATGCAGATCAAAGCTGAAAATTCTTAACATGATTTGTCTAATAGTCACATTCAAAAGAAATAGTGATGGGGGACTAAGCAGGGGGGAAGACTGCATTAAAATTGTGGTAAAATGAGCAGGCTATTATGGATCAGAAAATAACCGTGCGTGTATTTTAATTCCTACTGTCATCCCAAAATGCATTAGAAACTGGCTGATGTCCAAAATATATACAGGGTTCATTTAATCACCGCTGACACTGTAGCCATCTCTGGGATGAAACACAACCACACATACCCTGACCGCTTTCTAAGGCTGAGTTCAGCAAAGTACTGAAGCACAAGTCTAGCCTGAGTACATGAGTAGGGCCACTGACTTGGGGCTTAACACAGCAAACAAAATTACACATGTATTGCTTCTAAATCTATGTTTACACTACTGTTTCTGTTGGCAAAATTTATGTCACTCAGCGGTGTGAACTCCCCCCGCCCCCAATGATGTATGTTACACAGACATAAGCGCCGATGTGGACAGTGATAGATTGGCGGGAGAGCTTCTCCCACTGACATAGCTACTGCCACTCATTGGGGGTGGTTTAACTATGTCAACAGGAGAGCTCTCTCCCATCCGCATAGAGCAACTACTCAAGAAATGTTAGCACAGCTGCATCAGTATAACTGTGCTGCTGTAAGCTCTCTAGTGTAGATATGGCCTAAATCAGTGACTGAATACTTCCCTTTTCCTATTGCAACTGCTGAGTAAATTTTGGTAGACAAAATTCCGGAACTGGAATTGGACCAGAGCGCTAGAGTTAACACCCCTACACTTGCAAAATCATGGGATTGTCAGGACTGATTTTTGTCTCATCTGAAAGACACAACTCTGCTCAACAGGATTTACACACCATGGTGATGATTGTCTTAGAAATCCTAAGGTAAATATCAGATGTCTCTGAATGCCAAATTGCAACCTTGGCTCTGAAGGGGGACTGCTGGGGACCAATATCAGTACCTGCAGAATCTAGGTATTCATGGGTCTTTTCTCATCTTGTAATAACTTGACACTCGTTAGCTCATGAGATCTAATGGGATTGCAAAACAAGGCAGTTGGACTTGAAACCTACCCCAATATAAGTAAACTATTGCATAAAGGAAAGCTATTTTAAATGAACATTAAAGTTATAAAGCCAAGCACTTGGAAGTACCAAAATTAAGGTTGCCTGTGCCCTTATTCTTGGAAATGACTGATTTCTGTTTGCTGAAAGATTCCAAATATAATTCAGCTCAGATAGAGACCTCCTATGGAAAATTGTGGCCCACATGATTTAAGAGTAGCAAAATTATCATCAAGTGAAAGCATGTCTTACAATGGAAAGTAGCAGGCAACCTTAGCTATAGATATCACTACTAACATTGCTTATAATTATGATTATGACACAGGACAAGCTCCACTTTTTCTCAGGGTAGATAATGGACTCCTCCATGAAGGATCTTGCAGCTGTCGCTCCTGTCCTGCAAAGACTGGTTTCCTTGATTAAGAATAGCACAAAGATCAGCCAGTGCTATTTGACTGGTTGTATGCAGAACCAGGGTGCCAACTCAGATAATAGAAAATGAAAAAATAAACATTTATCCAAGCCTCTGTGAATCAGAACCACCTGGTTTTGCACAATTCTAATTATGGACAGGATCCTGCAAGTCATCTATGCACAGGACCTCCATGGACCTGAATGGTAATTCTGTAGCCTTCCATCTACAGAATAGTCATATTCATAAACAGATAGTTAAGGGTTAATGTCTCTTTTACCTGTAAAGGGTTACAAGCAGTGAACCTGGAACACCTGACCAGAGGACCAATCAGAAGACAAGATACTTTCAAATCTTGGTGGAGGGAAGTCTTTGTTTTATGTTGTTTGTTTGTCCGTTGTTCTCTCTGGGTTCTGAGAGTGAACAGACGTACCTACAGGCTCTCTAATTTTCTGTTCAAGTAGTAAGTACAAGTAGAAAGGCGGTTTAGTCTTTTTGATTGTTTTCTTTATTTGCAAATGTGTATTTTGCTGGAAGAATTTAAATTTGTATTTGTGCTGGGGGGAAGGCTTCTCTCTAGTGTCTATAAGCTGAAAGACCCTGTAACATTTACCATCTTGATTACAGAGACAACTTTTACTTTTTTCTTTCTTTTATTAAAAGCTTTTCTTTTTAAGACCTGATTGATTTTTTTCCCCTTGTTGAGACTCAAGGGAATTGAGTCTGTACTCACCAGGGAATTGGTGGGAGAAAGGGAGAGAGAAGGGAGGGGGGAAGGTGGAATTCCTCTGTTTTAGATTCATGGAGCTTGAATCTGTATTACCTCTTGGGGAGGGGAAAGAGGAGGGGGGAAGGTGCATTCCTCTCTGTTTTAAGATTCAAGGAGTTTGAATCACAGTGATCTTCCAGGGTAACCCAGAGAGGGAAAGCCTGGGAGAGACAATAGTGGGGGAAAGGGTTTACTTTCCTTGTGTTAAGATCCAGGGGGGTCTGGGGGTCCCCTGGGAAGGTTTGGGGGGGACCAGAGTGTACCAGGCACTGCAAGTCCTGGTTGGTGGCAGCACTACAACATCTAAGCTGGTAATTAAGCTTAGGGAGATTCATGCTGGTACCCCATCTTTTGGACGCAAAGGTTCAGAGTGGGGGTTATACCATGACACACTCAAGTCATATGCCATTCTTGGATGTCTTCATAATGCTAAATATAGAGTAATCAAAGTCCTCATGGTGTGAGAGAAGCCCTCACCACCAAGAGAGTGAGAAATTTCTTCATACTTATTGGGGCCTTTTAACAGGTCAGTTGCAATCTAAATTTGCAGTGTGCAAAAAAAGGGATATTGGCTTTTCCAAATTAATTCTCTGTGGGCCCAAACATAGCTAATGAGTAAAAAGTAATTTTGCCTAAGTTTGAACATCTAATTAAATTATGTCCTTAAGGAATCCTTTGAGGGCCAAGGCAGGTCACTGTCTAATAAGGCTGTTCTTTTTCTTTTAAATGTGTTTTTACAAATACTTATGAAAAGTGCTAGATTAACATCCCTGGAGGATGAAGTCCTCAGTTTGTTTCCAGAAGAGGTACTGTATAGACACTGGCAGTGCTGTCTTTCCTGCTTTGCACTGTGAATTCAGTGTGTTCCAAGACTAACCTAGGAAGCTAGCTTCTTGGGAAAAGAAGACTGATCAGTCTTTGTCCATTCAGCCTCTCTGCTGAGACGGCCCATTGTGATGGTGGGTTTAAAGCGTAGACAGATGTACAGTGGGAACTGATCTGAAACAGCTAACTCAGTAGTTTTCCATATGCCACTGAGCATCTGTGGGATAGTTACAACTGTTAGCCACTATTGGCTGAGCCAGATTGGAATCAGTAAGATTATTTTGAGCTGTGACAAGGAGCCACAATTGACTGAAAGTGCTTTTTAAAAATTCATAATTAGCATTTTTAAATGAATGGCAAATTTTACTTAATCTCAAACAGAACTCCCAATTCTGGATACCTCTAAATTTCAGGAGGGTTCAGATTTGAACCCAAACTCTGTGATCAAGTGTTTATCATGATTTCTGAAGAGCAAGCACATTTCAGTAATTAGCTTGCCAAACCCAGTTTTCACAAGAACCCTCTATTTCCAGTCTGAGCACCCTAGCAATTATAAACTAGTCTATCCTAGTGCTCCCAATCAGAAATATGTCCCCTTTTTATTGAGGGCAAATGGTAATATGTGTGTGTGTGTGTGCGCGCGCGCGCGTGTATGTGTGTGTGTATGTGTATATATATATATATATATATATATATAAATGTAGACAAAAATGATTTGGTGCTGCAGATACATTTTAATTCCTCAGATGTTCTGGTTCAGTCATTTCAGACTGTATTTCTCTTGTCCCAGCTATAACAGGTCTTAGAGCTGGATACATTTGATACAAAATATATTATTACTAGGTTACACCCAGGCATGTTAGTGATCTCAAAGCCTAATTTCCAGGATTTGATGGATTATCTAGGGGGTCTTATTTGTTTCAGAACAATTCTTTAGCATAAACTAAGTAAAATATTTTTGCTTCTTCTGGCTGTCTTTTTTGCAAAGGGAATCTAATAATGTAAAGAACTTGGTAGCAAAGCAGAAAGTTTTCAGAAGGTCTTTAGCAGAGAAGGAAAAACTTTTATTGTTCAAATACTCAAGAACTATATTTTCATTTTCTTTCACTCTTGATATGCCATTGTATAACAAGATAACTGTAACAGATCTTAAACACATCAGCTAATTAGGTGTAAATCCTGTCTCTTGACCCTACCCCATCATAGATGCAGTGCAGAGGACCCTGCTTGTGATGGAATCAGTGTGGCTCTGTGGAGTGGGGTAGAATATGTTTATCAGAATACTTGAAAGCATACCATATGTAGGTTGAACATCTTCCATGTTCTGTGGAACCCAGCTCTGCAGAGAGTGCTTCCTCAGTGGTGAAGAGGGCTGTTTGGAGGCAAGTTAAGTGGGGCTAGTGGATCTGCAATGACCTGTCTCTATGCTGTTCATCTCACTCTCAGACCATAGCACAGGAGCTGCAGAAGCTACTGCAAACTCAGAGCTACCCTAATGACTCCAGTGTCTCTCCATGACCTTGGAGAATGATTATTGTCTTTCTTCTGCAACAACCCTCCTGAGTTCACGTGTTTATTCAGATTCTCTCTATGGGCTGGGTTTGCCTATTATGGAGATAATTTCTTTTCTCCAATCTGAAGCCTCCAGTTTGGCTTGGCAGAATTTGAGTTTTACCCTTTTATAATTTTGATGCATAGCATTGATGTTTAGTTAAAGCATTTTTTTCTCTTTTCATAGATTTAAATTTTCACAATTGTAGAAAATTATGGGGAGGCGATCAGGCAATAATTATTTGATGACAGTAGACTTTGAGATTCAAAATGTTAAAGCTTTATAACCATTAAAACACAAACTGACAACGTCATATGTCAAAATTTACAAAGTAAATATCCCTAAATCAAACTCTAATAAATTCCCAAGCATCATTTTTCTTACTCTGCCTAGCTGTAAATTTTGATTATTATCAATGGAAATATTATTTTGTCAGTTTGAGTGTGTACGGTGAAATTGATGTTTACCAACATTTACAATAAAAATGGGATCCTTTCAAGCCTAAGTATGAGCCCACCTCAAGAATTAAGTTTTTTGAAAGGTTTGCAGAAGCCTTCCATGTACATTTTTCTACCTCTTAAAACAATAGTGAGCTGCTCCCCATCCCAATCTCCTCACTTATTTAGTTGCCCTACCCATGATCACTTCCCCACTAAAAACTTTCCTTTCATGTCTCCTCCTCAAACCTCTCCTGGGGTCCCTGTGTGATGTGTGCAAAAAATGTAAAAGGGTCTCTTCCAGTTCCAGTAGTATATTTTTATTTTTGCATTGATGGTGATTCTCCATCCTATAGAATGGGAATTAATATTCTCAAAGGAATTCCATGACCCTTCCGTGGCAGCTAGTGCATTTGGAAAGACATATTTATTTTCCACAGTGTGTTTGGGGGGATGGAGTGAGCTAGGAGGCCATGAATGCATGCTAGGGAAGGGGAACAAATATGTGTATGCAGAGAAGTAAGGAAGTTGTGGAGCTAATGACACTTGACCTGCGTCTTGGGTGCCCCGCATGGTATCTATTTTTACCCTTGAGAAATCTGCAAATTAATTGAATGTCACAATGCAAATTGTGTAGGGGTGTGGCATAATTATTAATTGTTCAAGATGCAATGGGTGATTAAATTTCATGTTTATGGATTACCATTAATTGTGTCAATTAAGAGTGGTTTTGGAATATAGTCAAAATGCAGAGTAAACTGAGAAATAACAGATGTTGATCAGATACAACATAGGCAAACAAAATACTTAAGATAATTCATAGAGCCATATGGCAGTCTGTATCACCCTGTCCTGGAGGAAACACATCCTTATACTTATTAGGCCAGATCATTAACTGATGCAAATAGTATAGTTCTATTGTCTACTTCATTGACTTTGGTCCTCTTTTGTGAACAACCACCATTTGTTGTGCTAAATGACTTGGAGTGTTACATTATATTTCCTAGTAATCAGGAGCTGTGCTAATGTCTCTAAGGGTATGTCTATATTGCATGTTTACAGTGCAATTAGACATGCATGGCTGGCCTGTGCCAACTGATTCAGGCGCCTGGGACTCCGACTAAGAAGCTGTTTAATTACAGTGTAGACTTCTGGTCTTGGGTTGGAGCCCAGGCTCTTGGACCCTGTGAGGTGGGAGGGTCCCAGAGCTTGGGCTGCAGCCTGAGCCCGGAACTCTATACTGCAATGAAACAGCCTCATAGCCTGAGGCCCAGGAGCCCAGGTCAGTGACATGGGCCTGCCACGGGTTTTTATTTGTATTGTAGACATACCCAAAGACCACTTTCCTTGGAACTTCTGGAAGCATCTGATCACAGTGCTACCTTATCCAACCTTAAGGAAAGCAATGCTATTCCACCACGCCACTTGTTTGTTACAAGGAGATGTTGGAAGAAGAGGCAGTATCAATGACATTGCTGTGCTTGAGCAATGAGCAAGGTTTATGAGGAAGGGAGCCATTCAGAATTCTCCAGGGATCTGTCCAGGTTTTATAGCTGCCACTAGGTTATTTAGAGTTATTGAAGGCAATGGTGTATGCATGTCTGAGTTTATCTGGACAGTTGTTTGGGCACAAATAATAATGAAAGCATGAACAAACTCCTTTTTTTTGGAAAATGATAGCTTTGTCACACTATGGATATTGATACAGCAATAAAGTTTTATTGGGTGCAGCCCTAAATTGTTTATGGGAAGCCTGCAGGGATCTTTGGCATAACATAATCCAGCTCTACTGCCTAGTGATAAATAATGGGATTGATAACTCATGTTTCCAGAATAGTGGTTCTAAAACTCAGAAAGAAAATAGCCTGACCACAACATGACTGTGCTGTGATCCCCTTAGCTTCCAAGACCAAGCAGGACAGGAGTTGCTATCCTGTCCTCTTGTATGGGAGTGCTCTGCAGAAGGTGCTGCAGCAGGCACTGTCAGTGATTCAGGAGGAATACTTTCTTTCTGAGACAGTACAGAGCTAAGTACCCCATTATGGAATTAAGGGTCATGTGTTGCCATTCAGAAGAGATGTATAGCTGAGGTCCCTCCCACTTGGGATTTTTAATGGGAGTCACATGGCATTCTGTTTAGAAGAGGGATGTTTTAATCTAGGTGGTTTAATGGGATATAATATTCTGTACATTTCTCCCACGTGGGTGTGCATATACACAGATTTTTCTTTCCCGTCCTACGTAGTGTTGCCCAGGCTAACCACAGAGGTGGCTGTATTTCAGAAGTTGATTAAAGTGATGTCTGAGCATAGTTCATGTATCAGACATTTTAAAAATTGTAAAACACTTCGGAATTCTTAAGAACAGAAGTGGCTCTATGAATGTATGATTAGACATTATTACTATCAAGGGGTAAAAAATGATTTCTTTTGAGCAACCTTGTTACATATCAGCATGGGACTTCGTTGCAAGTTTAAGCTGATTGTAAAAAACCTTACTCTGTATTCTAAAGATTCCCTTTATTTTGAAATTCTCCGCTGTTTTGCTCTAGCCACCACATAAACAACTTCCTTAACTGCAGTTTGAGTCTGGCTTCCAAGGGAGCTGACATTCATATAATTGATACGACTATGTGGATGAAAAATTTCTTGGCTGTGGATTCCAGCAGAACCTGTTGATTTCAATGAGTGCAGAGCACAGTGGAAAATCATACATTTTTAAAACAGTGTCCTTTCTAGTGACTGATGAGCATCTTACTAAACATCATGGTTGTAGGTCTCTGACTTATTAAGCCATTTTCCTGAAGGTAGTTTTTGGAGTACACCAAGGTGGTGGTGTCATCATCAGGGTTTAGGTTTTCTGATGTCTCTCTAAATATTAGGAGAAACTGACTCCTACCAGGGTCCTAACAAGCTCTGAATGAAAAGAAGAAAGATGCATAAATTCTCACTAAGAAACTTTCCCGTTTTGGATCATTATTGGTTTGTTCTGTCTACTGGCCTGAGAGCCAGAAACTTCAGAGTTCTAATCATAGCTCTGACATTTACTCTCTGTGTAACCTGGGTGAGTCACTTAATCTCTCTATTTCAACTTTTCCATCTGTGAAAAATGAGAATGATGATACTGCTCAGACATATTGTGAGGATTGTTTAGTTCTGTCTATCTCGGCCCTTATACGGTCACAGTCTCTGTAGTATCTGAACTCCTAATTAATGTTTTGGTAGTTCTTTTGAAGATGAATGCTAAGTGTTGTTATTTTCAATGAAAAAACTATGGTACTGGAATTAACCTTGAGGCTGTGCCACAAATTTAGAAGGAGAAACTCTTCCCAGCTAATGATCCAGATCTGTCTTTAACTGTTGGACCACAGTTTCTAACATAGTGACATAAATTGTTCCTGTGACACATACAACAAGGTGAGTGCTTATGGAAAGAATGCATTTGATATACAAAAAGTCATTTCCTGGATCTCAGAATGAAGTCTTTATTCATTGGGACATAGTTTAGACACCCATATGTATATCTGGTCCCTTACACCTAAAGATTGAAGAAGAAATAGGGGAGGAGAATCTAAAGAAAGCTCAGACTGACAAGTTCAAATCTGAATCCTTACACACTGCCTTCAGAAACTCATTTCCACCCCTTGTCCCTATAAGGTGTGCATCAGTAAAGTGGGTTATACCCCCTTCACTATACTCAAATTGTCACACTGAAGCTCAGGAATTCCCCAATGTCCACCCACTTCCAAATTATCAACCATAGCAACAAAACATTCATCTGTCACTAGCCATTTTCAGGTTACTCTGTCTAGCAGATCCTGTCATTCCAACAGCCCAGTTCTAGTAGCTTTGTCAATCCCACTGAGAGTTCAGGTCCTGCTTTAATGGGACTTTTGTTTTTGTTTTGTTTTTTGTTCTGGCAATAAAATTATTGCTAGAAAGCAATCAGTACCTGTGCATAACTTTTTGTTACCTAGGCATGTATCCTCCAACAGAGGTCTAGTGTGACTGGCTGTTGGGCTAAGACATTGTTGCTGCTGTCACTCTTCCTTTCAGTTTTTGGGCTCCTGTCCTGTGCTAATACTGGCTCTTAAGAGAGACAAGAAATAACAGAAACACCTGTTGTCACTGTAAGAGGCTGACTGACTGGCTGGCTGAGTTTCAGCGACAAGGACATGTTGCTGCTGTTGATCATTGCTTTATCATTCAGTTTCTCTACAGTCAATTAGAATCACTGCAGAAGCTCAGGTAGACGGTGGGAGCTGTGAAACAAACTTGGAAACCACAAAGGACAAAATAGAATATTTCATTATGTTAAAAAAAACCTCAAGCAACTGGAAAATTATGCAGAAGAATGGAGAAGCCTTCCCATCTCTTGAGTAAATGTCTTAGAGTGAGAATCTTCCCTTCCTCTCCATTATGAATATATTTTCCCTTCTGCCTGTAGGCTCTTTCTGTTGAACTGGTCAGAGGCTTGTCCTGCCTTAAGCATCTTAAAACGATCAGAATTGACAGAACAGGGCAAGCTAGGCTTTCCAAGGGCCTCCTTTAGAAAGAAGGCTAGGAAATTAGTCCACAGGAAAAACCATGAGCACTGTTGGTTTCTCTCTGTAAAGTAGCTGAACAGCATAGGATTTCATCAATAGTGCACTGCTAGCCAAAGTGCTATCATTCTTGTACAGCTTAGTGGCATTACATGGCTTTTAAATTTTGATGATCTGCATAACTGAATGTTTCTTCGTCCAGGCTGTGGTCTATGGACCGTTGATGGTATTCAGAGTGCTGGCTCTGGCTCTTTTCTTTGTTTCTGTCTGCCATCTCACACTAAATAATGGCTAAAGGAACTCTACATACTTTTCCCTTTAAACATTTGATGTAGCTGCTGCAGGAATATGCATTAGGCCCATTCCTCATGGGAAATATGTCCAGAGGCCTCTCTGCAGCCTGAATGAAGGACTGTGATGGGGTGCTGATAGGAATAAGTTTGACCTCCCAGTTATACCCTCCCCTTTCTCTTCCCCCTTCAAGTGAATCTGCTTCTAAGCCATGGGTGAAGGAGGCAGATGAACTTGTGTTTGGCAGTGTGGCTGCGAAGGAGTTTCTTGAGTCTACAGAACAGAGTAGGAGAAGGGGGAACCTGCAGAGGGGAACCCAAACAGGATTTTTCTTGGGTGTTGGCAGCACTGAGGCTTCATAATCCCAGTTGCTCCAGGTAACAGACACAGTACTAAGGGCCTCCTTTTCCTCCCCTGAGAATAGGGAGCACTTGGGAGACAAGGTGAGCTAGAGGTGTTCCTTTACCTCATCTTCTTCCTCTCTGCTGACAGACTGGGTGTCCTATCCAGATATAGACTTGGTGGAGGAGTACTGAAAAGAGGTGACAACACCTGATTCTGGTTAGCTTCCAGTGGCAGGCTGCAGTGTGGGAGAAGTGCTGAGGTACTACTTATCACGAGCCCTGTGATGGGTATTTGGAAGGGGCTGTACACTCAGAGCAACATCTCCACTTTCTTCTACGAAGAGGCTGTGAATTTGTTTTGTTGGTGGAGCCTTCCCTGGTTCCTGAGCTTTCTTCTCCTCCTGGTTTGATAATATATTAGGAGGAAGGATCCTCCCTGACTTGATGATGAGGCACCAACTGTGTGTCATTATGAATTGGTGCATGAATGTGACATCAGCAAAAAGGCTTTAGCGGCCAGTCAGAACTTGGCTTTGGACAGTCAGTGTCCCCAGCCAGAACCCTAATGGTATTTGGTATCAATTTCTAGCCTTTTTGTCTCACAACATTGGGCCTAAATTCTGTTGCTTGTGCAGGATAAAATGCTGCCCATATTAGACCTTGGGACTGAGTAAAGGGAATGTTATTCAGATAGTTGTTTTAAAAAAGAAAACAGCTCTTTGAAGAATCTCAGAAGTTTGGAGTGTTAGACATAGTTCTGGTGGAGATGGATTAGTGACAGAGGACAGGTGAGGTCATCAAAGGGTGAATGATGTATACATTTGTCTCCTTGCTCTGCCATTTTAGTTAGCTCTCAGGTTTACCATCACTAAATATGGCATGTGGCTTGTTTATGTGTTGTCTGAGTTGTTAACCCTGAAGACTAAATTTATCCATGGAATAAGTACAACACAGCTAGTGTTTGTGCCTGACTGCCCACCGACCTGGAGAAGCTACTTCTAGAGGTGAAAGGCTGTTCAGCCTTCATACACACTGAATTTTAACTTCTCTGCTGAGACTGTCAATAAAAATGCCACTAGATACTGTATTGGAAGCCACCAACCTCATTTCATGTATCCAAGACAGGTACCTTTGGATAATAACTGACAGTTACTAGCATCCTAGAAATTTAAATCTTAAAAAAGAATTGGTAACCAGCAACGTTCAGTGTGTTTTGCAATCAAGTGAAACATCCTCAGTGTAAGAGAAGAAGTTTTAAGTGATAAATCTGTGATAAACCTGCTGTTCTGTGACTGAAGGTCCTAAAACCCCAGTCTTGTTCTTTTCATTTCACATGTAAATCGCTCTGAGAGAAGACACTCCAGCAACATAAATATTATCTGCAAATGTTCAAGTAAATATAAACTCCATCGCTGCATTCAGGCCGTTATGCTTTTCATTCATTCCAAGTTGCATTTTATGGAAGCTACATTTGCTTTAGACATTTGTTTCCTTCTCAGTTTAGATTGTGCATCTCATCATGTGCTTTGCTCAAACTATGGGTACACTCTTCATAATTTACTTGTGAATTAGATTTGTACATCTGCCTAAGTGAAGTTAAAAAATATACTTTCTTACCCTCTCTGATAAAGGGGCTTAAATTTGTACTAAAAGGAGGGAGCAGTGACTGAAAATGTTAGTTATTCAGTTGTCCTACATTAATTAGCATTTATAATATATCCAGATGAGGAAATAGTCCTTATTATTAGGGAATGCATTTTAGAAGTTAAATTTAAACTAAGGGAAAATAATATTTTTTGAAGACTCAAGCTACTGAAATTAAAAAAAAATTGGAACATGAGAGGATTACTGAAATTGCAGGACAATGTAAATTTATTGGGCTGTATTTTTTAATTTTGAAGAATTAGTCCTTTTGTTGATTTTCTTGTAGGCACTACTTTTTCTCTTCATAATCTAAAACAGTGGTTCTCAACCAGGAGTCCATGTACCCTTGGGGTACACAGAGGTCTTCCAGGAGGTACATCATCTCATCTACATTTGCCTAGTTTTACAACAGGTTACAGAAAAAGTAGGGCTGTCAAGCGATTAAAAAAATTAATCGCTGTTAATTGTGTTCTTAAATGATAATAGAATACCATTTATTTTAATATTTTTGGATGTTTTCTACATTTTCAAATATATTGATTTCAATTACAACACAGAATACAAAGTATACAGTGCTCACTTTATATTTTTTTTTATTACAGATATTGCACTGTAAAAAACAAAAAATAATGTATTTTTCAATTCCCCTCATACAAGTACTGTAGTACAATCTCTTTATCATGAAAGTTGAAATAAAAAATGTATAATTATGTACCAAAAAACCTGCATTCAAAAATAAAACAATGTAAAACTTTAGAGCCTACAAGTCTACTCAGTCCTACTTCAAACAAATTTGGTTACAATTTGCAAGAAATGATTGTGACTGTTTCAGTCACAGAAACCCCCTTGGGACTGTAACTCAATGTGCTGAGTCTCCCTCTGAGCCCATTTTTTCTGCCAGTTTTGGCCTCCAGAACCCTGCCTTCTTGAGACAGATATGCTACTCTGCTGCAACACAGACCCAGGGTCTGAACCACGCTCCCAAAGCTGCAGACTTAGGTGACTTGCTGAGCAGTTTTCAGTTATCTCCAGCACCCACACACCCAGTCCCCAATGGGATCCAAACCCCAAATAAATCTTTTTTACTCTGTATAAAGCTTATACAGGGTAAACTTATAAATTGTCCGCCCTCTATAACACTGATAGAGAGATATGCAAGCTGTTCGCTCCCCCAGGTATTAATTAATTACTCTTGGATTAATTAATAAACAAAAGTGATTTTATTAAGTATAAAAAGTAGGATTTAAGTGGTTCCAAGTAATAACAGACAGAACAAAGTAAGTTACCAAGCAAAATAAAACAAAACACGCAAGTCTAAGCCTAATACATTAAGAAACTGATTACAGATGAAATCTCACCCTCAGAGATGATCCAATAAGCTTCTTTCACAGACTAGACTCCTTCCTAATCTGGGACCAATCCTTTTCAGACCAACATTGTAGTTTATGGCCTGGGACAAGCAATCACTCGCACCCCCCTAGTTATTGTCCTTCATTTCAGTTTATTTCAGGCATCTCTTTTGGTGGAGGGGCCATCTCTTAAGCCAATTGAAGACAAAATGGAGAGGCTTCCAGGGCCTTTTATATTCTCTCTCTTGTGAGCAGAAATACCCTTTGTTCTCCTGTGCAGAATCACAGCAACAAGATGGAGTTTTTAGCCACCTGGGCAAGTCACATGTCCATGAATGATTCAGTTTTTTGTAGGCTGATGACATTGTTTACATGTTAGTTTGAATGTTCCCTAGAAAGCTCACATGTGGATTGGCGTCTCCCAAAGTCCATTGTCAGTTAAGTGTTTCTTGATTGGGCACTTACTGAGAATAGTCCTTTCTCAAGAAGCTGACCAAATGCTTCACTGAGGCTACTCAGAATCAAGCACATTGAGATACAAGTACATTCATATTCATAACTTCAAATACAAAAATGATACACACATACAGACAGCATAATCACAACCAGCAAATTACAACCTTTCTATAGACACCTTACTTGACCTCCTTTGTACAAGATTTGATGCAACCATAGGACCTTGGTTGCAACCATGATCTATACGGTTACAGTTCATGTCAGTAATGTCACAATAATGTTACCCAATTCTTGTTCACAGTGTCACCTGAAAGTGAGAACAGGAGTTCACATAGTACTCTTGTAGATTGTGTCGCAAGATATTTATGTGCCAGATGCACTAAAGATTCATATGTCCCTTCATGCTTCAACCACTTTTCCAGAGGACATGTGGCCATGCTGATGGTGGGTTTTGCTTGACAACTATCCAAAGCAGAGTGGACCGATGTATGTTCATTTTCATCATTTGAGTCAGATGCCACCAGCAGGTTGATTTCCTTTTCCTTTTTCTTTTGGTGGTTCAGGTTCTGTAGTTTCGGCATCAGAGTGCTGCTCTTTTAAGACTTCTGAGAGCATGTTCCACACCCCATCCCGGTCAGCACTTCAGATTCTTAAACCTTGGGTTGAATGCTATAGCTATTTTTAGAAATCTCACATTAGTACCTTCTTGCTGTGAAAGTGTTCTTAAAATGAACAACATGTGCTGGGTCATCATCCAAGACTGTTATAACATGAAATATATGGCAGAGTGTGGGTAAAACAGAACAGTAGACATACAATTCTCCTCCAAGGAGTTCAGTCACAAATTTAATTAACACCCTATTTTTTTAACATCATCAGCATGGAAGCATGTTCTTTGGAATGGTGGCCAAAGCATGAAGGTGCATACAGATGTTTAGCATATCTGGCACATAAAAAAATACCTTTCAACACCAGCTACAAAAGTGCCATGCGAACACCTGTTCTCACTTTCAGGTGACATTGTAAATAATAAGCAGGCAGCAGTATCTCCCATAAATGTAAACAATAAAGACATTGCACTACAGTACTTGTATGAGGTATTTCTTTTGTTTATCATTTTTACAGTGCAAATATTTGTAATAAAAATAATAATATAAAGTGAGCGCTGTACATTTTGTATTCCGTGTTATAATAGAAATCAATATATTTGAAAATGTAGAAAAACATCCAAAACTATTTAATAAATTGCAATTGGTATTCTATTGTTTAACAGTGTGATTAATTGCAATTAATTTGTTTAATCATAATTAATTTTTTTGAGTTAATCACGAGTTAACTGTGACTAATCGACAGCCCTAATAAAAAGTACTAGCAAAGTCAGTACAAACTAAAATTTCATACAAACACAATGAGAGAGTAAGCAATTTTTTAGTAATAGTGTGCTGTGACACTTATTTTTGTCTGATTTTGTAAAAAAATAGTTTTTAAGTGAAGAGCAACTTGTGTTAAAAAATGAGAAGTAGTGACTAAGTAGTCTTATTACTATGATGATTTATTCATACTATTCAATTAGAGACTAATATTGTTAATCATTCTTCTGTTGATTCTCAAATCAGTGGCATTCAGCTGCCACGTGTCTTGGCCCTTCCAAATTCCACCTCTGTTGCAGGTGATTTCTGCTGAATAACTGGGAGTTCCTATGAAAAAGGCACTCCTTTCCTGCAGAACAGGTTGTATTTCAAGGGGCCAGGTCTGTACTACTCACAGTCTGACTTAAAAATTGTTTGAGAAGGCATTGCTCAGGAATAGGACTGCATATTTTAAAGATCAAATACTCCTTTGGTTTGTTGGATTGTTGAGTGTAGGGATTTCTGAAACAGTCCAGAATGAAATAATAATTGTCCTAAACTCAAGCACAAACCCATTTTCAGATTCAAAAACCTTCATTACCTTTTTAAAAAAAAATGCATGTTTTCATTGTTTCATGCCTTTGCATTTCCTGGTTTGAGAATCAGCACAATAATGGTTAACAATATTGCCGTTTAATTAAACATTATGAATAAATCATTATAGTAATGAGACTACTTAGCCATTGTACATCACTTGTCCAGTGGGAAATGTACTGTATCTAGAGTAGGTCACCCAAGAGCTGTGCAGGAAATATTTCTGTTAAATTGAAAAAACTTTTTTCCTCTTAACTAATTCCATCTTCACAATCATCAGCACAGTACCACAAGGTAATCATGATCTTATGATTGTGATGACATCATTTCCATAGCAATAGGATATGAATGATTTCATAGCCACATGATTAAATAATGTCACGTCTGGATTATCAAAAGATTTATCACTTTAGGCTCTTAGGGTGGATGTTTAGTTTAATATAATATAAATTAAGTATTAAAAGTGGCAACAACATTACAACTTATACTGAATTGAACATTTTTGACAATTACCTCTGTGTTTCTTCTTGCCAGTTTCCACCCCCTCTCTCCCCTGCCCCTTTCCAGGTTAGATAAAGATTTTCCAGCTTGGAACCAATATTAAAGTCTTTAAACTCTGTGCTGAAAAATTAGTGGCCTTAAATTTAATTACTTATTTGCTCACTTGAACAGCTCTTCAAATATTTCTGTTATTCACACTGGAACTTAATTTCCCAGGTCAACATAGAATCACACATGTGTTTATCTGATTTGAAGGTTTGTCTTTAATTCATGATTTCCTTCATATTTTTAAATTTTAAAACACACAAAAAGGAAAGTTCACTCATATATGCTGCTGCCCTGCCAGGTACCCAAATACAGTAATATTGTGCTACTACTGAATGACAAACTGAAAGTGAAAGTGACTAGGCCCATTCTCCCCTGTGCCCAAATGGTCTATGTAAGAAAAAGGAAAAACCTACAAATTCCATCTCATCGCGTTTCCTAGGAGTTTGTCCTTGGAGGAGGGAGGTTCTTCATCCAGAGGGACGTTGTTTCTCTTGTGGAAGAATCAAGGGTTTTCAGTTCGCAGAATCTGCAAGATCTTGGAGGAACCAGTGGAGGCATAGAGCCCTCCTACCTAGAGATCCTGTGCCTTCACTCCAGTTCTGTGGTGTCCTTTCCCCCCCTCTCCTCTGGCTACCAGGCAGTGCAGCTGTTTTGGAACTTCCAGGGAACCACTGGCCATAACTGCTTCTGGTTCCCCTTTCCTTTAAAGCAGTGGTTCTTAATCTAGGGTGCACACACCCCCTGGGGGTGAGAGACATGCCAGATACTTTTAGAAGGTAAATCATCGAAAACATAAATTAAGCACAGATATGTAAGTACAATTACTTTGTTTTTATCAAACCTATGTATTTATTAACATTATACGTTTTTTAACAATTACTGTATATACAAATAAAGAATATGTCTAGGTTTAAAGAACTGATGTACTTCAACGATTTTTGATAAGGGGTGTGAGAACATATTTTGAGAACCAAAGGGGTTCAGGCTGCAGTAAAGGTTAAGAACCACTGCTTTAAAGGCTCAAAGGCTCCATAATGCAGATGGGCTAGTGAAAGCTAATACAGCTGGAGGGTATACTATATTGTGCTCTTCTATACTATAGGCTTTTTGGGTGTGTGGCAGAATAATCTGCAGGAAACCGGCTGCCAGCTCTCCTACTCATTCTTCCTCTGTGCTCCCTTCTAACTTGACAAGCTGGAACCCTATGTAGCCCTTATGGAGTGGCTTCTGTGGGGTTGAGGAAAAAAGGGGGAGCACGTTGCGCAGGGTGGACCCTCCACTTTCGGTGGGTGTAAGCTTCCCTCTATGCATGGGAATGAGAGAGAGAGGAGCAGGGGGCTTGAAGTGAACTGACCAGTCTGGGTTTGCTGTCCCAGCAGAGTGAAGTGCAGAATGTTGAAATAATTAATGGCAGTGATAGAGATGTTGAGCATTTTTTTGGCTTTAATAATCTAAGGATCCCATTCATGAAAATGTTCCTACAAGGAACATCAGACCATGCTTATAATTGCATGCATAAAGTCAGACACATGCTTAAGTGTTTCCCTGAATGGGGTCCTGCAATATTAGAGTTGCACAGCAAAGGACATTGTTGTCTGAAACATGAATTTTTTATCTTTTAATGTCCTTAACTTACCCCAGTACATTAGCATTACATTATTATTGTTGCACCAACATTGTAATGGGGGATTCCTGCCAAAGAGCAGAATCCTGCAGGCCACATTCTTGTTTCTGCCTGCAACATCTAATCCCATTACTCCAATATTTTATTATGGTAACCACAGCATATTGATCAAAGGTAAAGAGTTTTGTTCCCTCAAAGTCAAGGAATATCTAAGTTGTTTTTCTGTGTCTATCTAAGTCATTTATTCACTCTTTCACAGGGGTGAAAAACATCACCCAAGTACTGATTGAATAAATAGTGGGGTAGGTTTTGGAAGTCAGGCATGATTCCATGTTAAAAAAATGTGTTTATCATATTATTTTAAGAAACTACCCGTAATCCTCTATGGAATTCCTAACAATTTAAAATAAACATTAGTGGATGGCTAACTCACCTTCTTTTATGAATTTGAAAATTTGACACTGTTAGTATTTCACTACAAATTGCAATAATATTAAAAATCTGTTGAGCAGTGTTATTGTTTTAAAAAGAATTTCATTTTGGCCTGTGGGTTATATTAATGGCTTTGAACATCAGACAGATTCATAAAAGGAATAGCCATATCAAACATGTATTTGAGCTGTATCTTGGCAACTCGCTTCACCTCTTTGTGCCTTGGTTTCCCATCCCACCCTTTGTCTGCTAAGTTGTAAATTCTTTGGGGCAAGTCAGTGGCAGAGCTGGGAACAGAATGCATGTCCCATTCTCAGGCCCTAGTCACAGAACCACACTGTCTCTCGCTCTTTCACTTCCGTTGTCTATACAGTCAGCTACATTTCTTTCTTAAAATTTGCTGATTATTGCAAAGTTTCTGAGTGACAACTCTAAGAGGTTAAGTCCTCTGCTTTTTGCTTTTTTTTTTTTTTTTTTAATTTGCTGTTAGTATTCCAGTTATCTTAAAAATAAAAAAGTCTCTCCCAAACCATAGGTGAAGATGCACGTGGCAACAAATATGGCATAGCGCAGGCAGCAGCAATTAATGTTTCATTCATGCTGCACTGCCAGCATGACTCACCCTGAGTGAGCAGGAGTACCTCTGCAGATAAGGGAATAGTCTGGCAGCTTCTCTGCTGAAACTGCCAACTCTACTCCCCTGAAACTCCTCTTATGTATGTTATACACTCTATATAAAGTATCAGGGGGTAGCCATGTTAATCTATATCTACAATAATATCAAGAAATCCAGTGGCACCTTAAAGACTAACAGATTTATTTGGGCCTAAGCTTTCGTGGGTAAAAAAACCTCACTTCTTCAGATGCAACTGGCGTGAGGTGTTTTACCCACAAAAGTTTATGCCCAAATAAATCTGTTAGTCTTTAAGGTGCTGCTAGACTCCTTGTTGTCTTTATATAAAGACATCTTTCAAATTCTTAGTGTTTTAAGGAGGCTTTTTATAAAGAGAGACCTTACTTAAGATCTGTCTCTGTTTCAACTACTTTAAAGGGAGTTAATATTCCCACTTTTGTAAAGTACTTTGGATAAAAGTGACTGGAATATTATCTTGATCATTATGTTAACTACAAGTGTTAAGCATTACTAGAGTAAGTGAAACAATAAAAATATTCCCAACAAGTGCTGAATGAATTATTGACCATTAAAATATTTCGTATTCTTTGACAGTGAGGAATATCAGTAACTAGTGTCCCTGGTGTGCTCATTTCATGCTTCTGTCCATGATCCATTTCCAGTTCAAATCTTTATTGGTGTTCATGCTGTGCAAACAAACCAAAATATTTGGATGTGATGCAGTTTCTGTCAGGGTGTTTTCCCAGCAAGAATCCCTCCTCCTTTCATAATTCTGATAATTTACCTGTATGAAAAGTTCCCCCATATGTGTTTGCAACTGCAATTGCCTCATCTTTAGATATTTGTGTGATCTGCTATGATCATAGTCATCGTCCTGTATATCACTTTAAGGACATTTACCTCTTTGGAAGAGTTGTTTTGCAGTGCAATATTTAAATCATAGAGCAAGTTCTCAAACCCTAAACCACTGTCACATATAATAATTGTCTTATCTATTTAATGAACCTATTGCCACAGTACATAGGGACCAAAGAATAATGATAGCATCTCCTTTGATTTAAATTCTGTGTCCCCATTAGTCAAATGAAATGACTGTTTTGCCCTTTTTGCTGCCAGTTTATAATTGAATGGGGGCTTTGGGGAATCTCTTAATGAGATAATGGTTCAGTCTTCATAAACTGGATTAATCAGAAATGCTCTGACTAGTAACAAGGGAGAAGGATTCACAGATTTCTGTTTGTGGGCCAGAAACCAGATTCAAGATGTGTGAAATGTCTTTGTAACCTCCACCCTACCCCAGCCCATGCAATCCTAGCCTATGCTGGGTTTTGCCACAAGTTTTATTGAATGGTTTATTAATTGTTTTTTTTTTTAACCAGACCTGGGCCAATTTATGATTTTATGTGGAAACCACACACAACATAGAGTTGACCTGTGTGAATGGAAGGAAAATAATGTTATTCACACAGAAACCTGTGAACTAGCATAGCCAAGTTTTGCAAAGCTGTTTTCATAGAATGTTGACAATTAAAATGAGCACAAATGTCTCAGGAAGATTCTCATATCACTAGCCTTACATACTCCAAGTAACTCTCATCACAGAAAAGAATATGGTCATTGTATGATCTCTTCTGCAGCAAGACATGTATGGAGATGTGTTAATTTGAACCAGACAGCAATGAGAAACCCCCTTTTGTTGATTTCTTATGCACCATTTTTTTGGGTGCCTAGTTGCCATTGCGTAAATTGCATCTGAAAGCAGCATATTATTTTCCTATCCTTCTGCATTCTCATTCTTGAGAGTTTTTTTGTTGTTGTTAGTCTCAAGGAGAAGAGATATTAGACAATCCTGCATTGTTCTTTTCTCCTCTCCACTATTTCTCTAACTTGGTAGGGCCCTATTTATCCTTGATTTTTAATTCCCCATTAACATGCTTAAGAAAAATATGCTTTTTCCTTTCACCATTTGCTACAATGCTTGGAAATCCTCTTTGCTCATTACTTTTCTGTTCCTATAATTGTTTTACTAGCTTTAGCTATTTTGTGTAGTCTCTCTAATGCTCCTTTTCACCAGATCACTTACACTGTGCCACACTTTATAGCTATCCTTGAGTTCTATCCTCAAATCTTCAATCTCTTCTGAAAGCTCACGTCATGTGCCTTGTTTTTTATTGCTAATCAACCGTGACTGGCATCCTCCTGTCCTAAAATTACCTAACAATATGCTTTAAATTACCATGAACTCTTCAATAGTATCAAAATAATAATGTACCTTCTTAGTTTTGTCTTAATTCTAGTGCCTTCTTTCCTTATTTAAATCTTATTAAAGATAACAGGAGCTGAATGAAGGGAATCCTCCAAACTCAGACTTCAGTTCTGCTATGAAGTGGCAATAAGATGCAAAGGAAATCTGAGAATGAACTTGCAAATTAACATTCCACTTTGCTTCAGAATTCCCATGTCCCATATTTTTATCCAGTCTAGTGGCAAGGCCAAGGAATTAACTACTGCATGGAGCTGTCATATGGCCAAAATTACCAACACAGCAAGCAGGACATTTTGTGAGTTGTTCATTCTGAAACTATCTATGTTCATGATACTAGAAAAGCAATAGTAAACAGTACAGTCCAGCACTTTTGGGACTCTTGCCACAATGGTAATAAATGTTATGCCTATGGCAGTGGTAACTTTAAATCATAGTTGAGGCAGCTGGGGTAGAATAGCTCATGCTGTCCTGTCCTTAATTTAACTATTTTGTGGCTATATAAGACTTCAGTCTTTACGGTTGTCAATCCAGACCTTTTCACCAGCATAAAATCCACTTGTAGGTGGGGTGATGGGGGAGAAAACATTTTTTCTTAATTTATTTTCATGTAATGCTTTTTAAAAATAAGTATTTTTAGTGTATTTTTAGTCACTGGATTGACAACATCTATCCATGGCATCATCTCAACTTGATGGGACACAATCCCCCCATTTTTAGTGAGATATTTGCCATTTTCCCACTCCATCCCACCAAAAAGTTTCTCATTCCTTTATATTTCACTGGCATTTAAAGATGAACACACATTTTTTCTCCTCAGATGTCCTTATTTATATTAGGTTTCAAATGTTGGCAGATATGCAGCACAGGAAATTGAAGCTGTCTATCCCCAGAATATGTAGAGCATAGCAGTGGTATTAATTTTACTTTCTGTCAGCTGTATCAGAGTCACTTATTAGTCTATTATCCATGCTCTCTGAAGGAGTACATAATACACTGGGTGTGTTTGGTTTGGCCCTGGTAGTTTGTGGTCTGTAGGGCCATATCCATATAATGTAGATTTCAAGGTCAGAAGGGACCATTGTGATCATCTGTAAAACACAGGCCATAGAATTTCCCCAAAATAATTCCTAGAGCAGATCTTTTAGAACCTGCATTCAGTTTCTACCTCTGGGAGTTGAAGTGCCCTGAAAAAGGAAGTGATAGGCAAAAGTCTAAGGCCGCATTAATGAACCTGTGTCATACTTTCATAATGAAACCAGTTACATCTGTTTCAGGGCAACATAATGGTTTCAGACTGGAGCTGGGCCCATGCATGCTAGAAAGTATATCAGACTCAAAGATTTGATATTATTCCGACCCTCAAAATGGATTAAACTTGTTCAGAGTTTTCTTTTAAAACCCAGAACTGACAGAGGAACTCAGAGCATGAACTAACCTAAGCCAGAACTGTTTATATGGTGAGCTCTTTGGACCACAACTATGTTTATTATATGGACATTCAGCACCTAGCACAATGGGACCCCATGCTTTGATCGGGGTCTGTAGGTGCTGTCTTAATATAAATAATAAAACATAACCTCATCTGTGAAAAGATTTACTTGAAACTCTGAGAGCCAAAAGCACAGAATTCCTCACAGTGCTGGTCAAACACCAGGCCCGTTGTATTATGATGCAGATGCTGTAGTCTGTGATGTTCATGCTCTGCTTTTTAACCAAGGTGGGAAGGAATAAGGATCTTCTAATATTCACAAATGACTCCTCTATTAAGATTTTCGGGCTGTGTTCTTAGGCTGAGTTCTCCTCAGACCTTTGGCTGCTATAGACCTATGCCTCTGATATTGTCATATAATCATTTTTACCTAGAGGCCATAAATGCCCACACACCCATTCTGCTATGGGATGGTTATTAGAATCCTCTTTTTCTCTTAACCAATCTCCACTTGCCTCTCAGGTCAACTTCTTAAATTTGTTTGCTTGCTTCTGCCACAGTCAACATTTCATGGCATGAAAGAGTGGTTGGAGGCAGATATAATATGGTGGGGATTTTAGGGACATATTAGACAAGCAAAAATCTGCCATAGTAAGTGGGTATGTGTAAGCTAAGGGAGGGAGCTAGTCATAGGAGGGGAGAGAGTGGATTATGTCCTGCACATCTTATTCTGTGTAAATGTAGGGATGTTGTTATCTAAAGCTATCCCTTGGCTACAGGCTTGGGCCTTGATGTTGAGAATGTTAAATTAAGAACTCAGAAGGATAGTCAGAATTCTGGCTGGATATAGAAGGAAACAGAGTAGTTAACCCAAAGCTGTGTAGCTGGCTCGCTCTTGAAATATTAAAACTGAAATCTATTTTGGGCTAAGGTGTTTTTAAGTTGCCATATTTGCAAGCAACACATTACGTAGCTTGTGAAAATTTTATAGAAGAAAAACGTTTGCCTCTCATCAGCCATGTTTTCCACAACTCATTCTGTTTCTCTTTCTTCACTGGAAGGAATAATGTTTTTCTGTGTATCAATAATTAATGCTTTCAAACTAACCAAACCATAGGTACAATATGATAGCTGACGTCAATGTAACCCAATAGTGACAGGACAAATTCAAAGAAGTGTGTGAATAGCCCAGTTTGTAGGACAGAAGGAGTACTTCTTAGAAGGCATTTAGTTACTTCAGCCTTTGTTTCCTTTTATCTTTAAGCTAAGGCTGACTCTCTTTTCAAAGTGTATTGTAAATACCTTCACTGTTGTTTTCCCCATTGCATCTTCTGCACTGATGTTGGCCATTAACATTCCAACCAAATTCATGTGCCTGATAAACTCAGCAGCAGAACAGGTATTTTATTTGTTTGTTTTTTTAACCTGGGAGTTCTGGTACCTGGCACATTCAGCAGAACAGTAGGTGTTTCACCTGGATTTAACTGATAGAGAACATCTGCTATGCTGATGAATATCTTGCATGTACCTGGCATGTTTGGCAGCATGGCAGGTGTTCCAGGTACTTTTGGCAGGTACTTCGTGTCTTGACATACTTGGTCCATTCATTAGCCATTAACAATACTGATGAAAAACAAACAATTGTGTTATTTGAAACTAAGACCTCTGTTCACAGCAATAATATTTAATTGGACCTGTCAATTTGTTGATGGAGTCAACCTTAGACCTCAAAAAGGAATTGCTCAAAAACTCCCAACCCAACGTGTTAGACTTCTGCTCCATTGTAAGGAGAGAAAGCATATTAAATGCAAGATGCAGGCTCATCATTCTCTTTGCGACAGCATCTGATGGTGTTTTCAAGATAAGTCACTGCCTTGTAAGCAATGAAAGGGGGTAGAGAGAACTGCAGATACGTCATCCTCATTTAATCGAATGCAGGGATGAAGAGGCTGCTCTTCTGAAAGATTTTTAAATGAAATAGAAACACAGCTGCATAATTAAAAACCCTTCAGAATGCAGAGTTCTGCCTTGGCTGTTAATAGAGATTGGGAAAGCCATTTGTGTTGGAATCTGAAGCAGTCTTGCCCTAACCTGCCAAAAGGATTTAAATGTTTCTTTGGCAAACTTGAAATTGCAGTGTCAGCTTTGAAGAGCTGATGTTCTAGGCATCGTCCCTTGGTGTAGACGTCTCCTGGATGCAGACTGTGTCCTGCTGCCCAGGCTCTGAGGATGGGTTTCCAGAGCATGGTCTCTTCTGTACTGCTGTAGCTAAACAGCACCTGCATTGAGAATACTAGCTACCTTTAACGTGAAGTTGGCATGCGTCAATGCCTCAGAAGTCTAACATATTCATACTTGGGTGCTGTTATGATTGGATGAAATTTAGGATCTTGAGATCCACATATTTAAGTGGGAATATCAGAAGTGCTCCCTTCCACCACGGTAGGCCCTCTAATGAAATCTTAACGAAAGACTTTGCAGTCTTTCTCACTGCCAATATCTTTAACGGTGTTTGGCTGGCCACCTTCCCACATTTCCAGCCATCGTGGAAATAGGAAGGATGCATGCTAGCCTCTGTTTATTTTAAGGTTTCCACAATATCTCTCTGATATCCATTTGATAAGGCAGTCCTGTGTGAAGACAGTGGAACATGCAGAATTTGCTAAGTAAATTTCTTTGTCCGTACATGATGATCATAGTTTAATTGTTTTAGGTATGAAGGCTAATAGCACAAAATTCATGGTAATTTAATAACACTTTGCACCTATATAGCCTGGAACCAGAAAATTCTTTGAAATGTTTAATTGTTGAAGCCTCACAGAGCAATTCTGAAGTAGTTCAGTGGTGGTGTACCTAATTTACAGATATGTAAACTGAAGCATACAGGATTCCATTTTCAAAAGTGACTAGTGATGCCTCTAATTGAAAAGTAGGCCCTTTTAAAGTGACTCTAACTGGCACCCAAGCACTGAGGCACCCAAAATCACTAAGCATTTTTGAAAATGCAGGCCAAAGTGTTGAAATCAATTGTCCACAGTTACATAGTAAGTCTTTGGCAGATCTGGGAATCCAACCCAGGGGATCTGATGCCTAATCCCCCATACTAACTTCTAGAACACGCATCCTCCTTTCATTTATAAATAAGCGCAGGAAAAGTGTATACAGCAAAATATGCATCCTCTCACTTTAATCAATTTAAATGCTCTTGTCATCAAGTAATTAAAATAATGAGCACCTTGTGAAACAACAGGTAAGCAGCCTGGATAAAGGTAGTATTATCTTACTTGTACCCGCTGTGCCTCTAAATAATTCACCAATTAAACAGTACATTTTAAAAAATGATTTCTGCCAGTTCACTGCTGGCTGCGATGCTGCTTAGTTAATGATTTGAGGTGAAGAAATAATAACAGAGCTGTACTATACAATTGATAAAAGGCTGAGTGCGTGCACAGTATAAGTGAAATTGACTTTGAAGCACTCTGAGGAATTGCTATGCAATCACAGATACATCACAAAAGTGACTTTGAGAAGAGAACCCTACAATTTCTTTTTTATATTTAAATGCATATTAAATATGTTAAAAGAGAATAGAGAATGTAGGTTGAAAATAAAAATAGACTGTGTCAGTGTTGCCATTACATAAGAGAAATGTTGAACACATCTGGATGTGTAATGCAGCTGTAGCTGTAGTGGTAGCTGGAATTAAATTTTTGCAAGAGTTGTTTTTCTAAGCTTCTATTTTAGTCACTCATGATTTTCTGGAACTTAGACCTTTCAGACTGAAATTTTCTAGGGCTTCAGTTTGCCAGAGGCTGAATTTTAAGGTAACTTTACAGTTAGATATAGTTGATTTTCTGCTTCAACAAAATGAGTTGTTCACTATTTTTGTTGACTGCAGAGTCCTGCATTTTGGATAATTACAAATTATCAAGTGTTGAAAATGCAGTTTGATTTTGTTTGTCATGGAGGGAAGAATAGATATAATGGTTAATAAAATTTGCAAACTTTCTTGGTTTTACCTATTCTTGCCTGATGATCCATAAGTATGTGTGTTTTAAAAAAATATTCAGAACATAAGAACTGTCATGCTGGGTTAGACCAATGTCCATCTAGCCAAGTATCCTGTCTTCCAAAAGTGGCCAATGCCGGGTGCTTCAGAGGAAATGAACAGAACAGGTAAACATCAAGTGATCCATCCCCATCATCCATTCCTAGCTTCTGGCATTTGCAGGTGTTTAACTTCTCCTGCTCTAAGTAATTTGATAGATCCTGTCCTGTCATTCTTGTATAAGGTGCTAGACTCAGAGTCCGGACAGAACATGGTTCCATTCCCAGTTCGGACATTGACTTGCCACATGATGTTGGTGTAGCCATTTCACCTCTGTCTCAGTTTTTCATCTGGAAAATGGAGATAAATACACTTGCTTTCCTTCGTAAAGCATGTTATTGTCATTAATTTACCACTTCTATAGTGGTAGCACCTCAAAGCTGGAACCAGGTTGGGCTCCATTGTGGTAGGTACTGTATAAACATATAATAAATAACAGTCCCTGCCCCCAAAGAGCTTACAGTTTGAAAGACAAGGTGTAACAGGTGGAGAAGACAACAAGCATGCTGGGGTGGGATAAGGGAAACTGGGTAACAAACAAAATAGGCTGTGTGCAGTTCTTAACCAATCATTAGTAGTCGTCACAACTTGTCAGCTGCCTAGCCATTGTTTTGATTGTAGTTTACTTTATGCTCTACAGAAGGGGAAATTAATTTAATGGGAATCAAGCTTTTGAGATTTACCAAAGAAAAAATGCCATATAAGAACTAAATATCAGTATGCATCTATTACTATTTTTGGGTTCAATACTTCTTACACCACCTCTGGTATACCAGTACTTCCCCTACTATCCTTAACTCCCAGTGACTGGCTAATGATGACCTGGTAGTGCTACTGCCCTTCAGCTCTGCACCTGTAGAGTTAATAGATATATCAACTGCTGTTTCAGGATGCAGCTTCACAATGTTAATAACTTTATTACATAAGAACTGTTCATTTTTTTTGACCCAAGCAAAGGCACTAACCCTTAATGAGCACTTGGTCCATGTCAGATTTTATCTTTCAAACACCAATCATTTATCTTTCAAATGCCCTCTCCAAAAATAGCGTGGCTAGATTTCTTTTTAATCTTTGAATTGGAAAATGTAGATATTTTTCACTCTCAATACTCAAAAAATCTGAATGGTTTTTTTGGACAAAACCTTTTCTCTTTTGGGCAGGAAGAAAACCTGTGAAATTTCAGTCCAATAGTGGGATGTATCAGAAAGTTACGCGCTGTGACAACAAGAATAGAGCATGGAATTGGGAATCAGGCCTCCTCGATTCCATCCTAACTGCACTTACTTGAGTAGGTAAAATGAAATGCATGGTTTTACAGGAACAATTTTTCTACCTCACAGACAGGTTGCTTCTATTAATTAATGTTTGCAAAGTGCTCTTTGTCCCTCAGATGAAAGGTGATATATGCAAGTGCAAAACACCTATAAACAATTCGGTTACAGCAAACAAGCAGACTTGCAGGTCGTCATAGAAACTCTAGGTAAAGCCTGCCTTCTGTTCCCATTTTTTCCTTTCTAAGCAGGCATATTGTACAGAGTTAGAGACATTTTAAAATAGCATTGTTTCTTTTTAAAGGCAGCAAAGGCAAATGACATTTCCATCTCTACCTAGAGGTGAGGATTTGTTTTTTAACAAAGACTTAAATCTCCTATGCAATGCCCTCTTTTTTTTCAGGTGGCCATCACTTTCAGTCAGAGCTGATGTTGTACAGCGTACATTAACAAGGCCGTTCACATACCTCACTGTGGATATCTGCTGGGTGTTCCAAGGTGCTCCAAGGGTAAAAGTAAATTCTTCCAATTAAACAGAAGCACATGCAGTGCAGGTTAGATTGCGGGAAAATACTATTTCTAGTTCAGATAGATTATCTGTCCGCCTCTGTAGAACACATAATAATTTGGTTTATATGAGATTAATTCCTTAACAATATGTAGTTTTTCAAACTGGGTATGTGTGATGGGTTGGATCACAGAATCCCCCTTGGGAACTGTCAACTGATATGCCAAGACTACTTCTGCCCCTGCACCTTGTCTTGTTGAGTCAGACACACCAGTCTGCTCCAACAGAGATCCAGGGTCTGAATCATGTGCCCCAAGGCTGCAGACTTAACTGAAGGCAACTTACAGAAGTATTCCTGTCTTTAACACTCAGATGCCCAACTCCCAATAGAGTCCAAACCCCAAATAAATCCGTTTTACCCTATATAAAGCTCATACAGGGTAAACTCATAAATTGTTCACCCTTTATAACACTGATAGAGAGATATGCACAGCTGCTTGTCTCCCCTCCACCCCCCAGGTATTAATGCATATTCTGGGTTAATTAATAAGTAAAAAATGATTTTATTAAATACAGAAAGTAGGATTTAAGTGGTTCCAAGTAATAGCAGACAGAACAAAGTGAATTACCAAGCAAAATAAAATAGAACACGCAGGTCTATGCCTAAGACAACTGGATACAGATAAAACCTCAGCAGTTCCAGTAAGCTTCCTTTTACTGACCAGTCTCCTTCTAGTCTGGATCTAGCAATCACTCACACCCCCTGTAGTTACTGTCCTTTGTTCAGTCTCTTTCAGGTATCCTTGGGGTGGAGGAGCTATCCCTTTAGCCAGCTAAGGACAAAATGGAGGGGTCTCCCGCAGGCTTAAATATACTTTCTCTTGTGGTGGGAGACCCCCTCCTCTCTCCTATGCAAAGTCCAGCTCCAAGATGGAGTTTTGGAGTCACATGTCCATGCATGACTGAGTTTTTTACCAGCCAACCCACATTCCTGGGAAAGCTCTGATATCGATTGTCCTCTTCGAGTTCATTGTTGGCTTAAATGGTTCTTGACTGGGCATTTAATTTGCACATTCCTTTCTCAATAGAAATCAAGCAAGTATACAGCCAATAATCCTAACTTCAAGTACAAAAATGATACATGCATACAAATAGGAGGAATGTATTCAGTAGATCATAACCTTTACATAGATATGTTACATGGCATCTGTAGCAGAAAACATATTCCTGTTATATCATATGTATATATTCATAAGCATATTACCATGAAGATTTATGGTGTACACCATCACAATATGTATATTCATATTATATGATTTTATGTGTATTTTAATTATTTTAGTGAAAAATAGGTTAATAACCTTCTTGGCAAGTACTGTAACTATTTTTTCTAAATATCTGTGGAATTGGATTATAGGCCACTGAGTGAATTTAGACTGAGGTATATTCCTCAGTACAGTAATAGCCATGGTGTCTGCGCAAGCTGGACTCTAGATTGTACCAGACCAGGGGACTGGCCTTTGAGACTCTTCACTTACCTGGCAAGGCTGTAATGTTCCTATTTGCATGTTTTGCATTATATTGTCAATCCATACCTGTAGCACAGTAATAAGAGCTGGTGGACAGGGGGAAATGTATAACGAGGGTGACACAGCAAAAATCCACCATGAAGACATCACTCTATGGAATTGTACTGTAGATTTGTCTCCAACGTTTCCTTGAGGGATTGCCAGACTTTGCAAGACTAGTGATTATGCTGGCAGTTTGCCAGGTGCTTGGGGGACTGCACCTACTTTTAATATAAATGCATCACAGACTAAATGCACACAACCGTAATATTTGTACTTGTATTTAGGGGAAATGAGAGTGCTTATTGTTTCAGCATATTGACGACAAAACCTTGCATTTGTTTACCTTTCTCCTCTTGCTTCTCTTAAAGGGAAGGAAGTAATAGTGAGCTACACTTTAGGGCTTCATATGTCACACTTCATCATTAAACATACCATAAGCTCAAGTAAGATGAACTTTTTCCTAGGTAAAGCACAGGAGACCTAGGTATTTTTGTTCCCAGTTTTGCTGCAGGCTCATTGTGTGACCTTGGGCAAGTGACTTAGGCCCACACTTTCTAAAATATTTTTGTGTATTCATCCTGAGGCACCTGGGACCCTGATTCTGAGATTTGCTAAGGACCCCGCAATTTACATTGACTCAGCTGGAGTTGAGTGGTTTCTTCCTCTGAAAATCAGATATGAGATGTATGAAGTTAAAATTAAAAATCACAGACATCCCCACATGACAATGGGGTTTAACCATTTTTATGGTAGGGCACTACTCTATCTTACAGATGAAAGAAAAAGCAATCTGGGTTGGCTAATGCACAGCATATTATTTCTGTAGCAGTGCCCTGTGTGTAACAATAGAAACTACATCATCCATTCAGAAAAAAAACTACATACATTTTTTTTTCTTTTCCTGTTTTATAATAAAAATGTTAACCTTGGCACAGGGCATTTCCTGAGGGTTGACTGACATGTCTTAGTGATATCTTGGGTCATCTGTTCCACCTAGTCAGATTTTAATCCTCAGGGAATGTCTTGTGCCTCAATAGTAATTATTGCTTAAAACAATGAGCTCATTTCTGTGGGTTGTTTTATGCATATGGATTGCAGTATTTTTCTTTCAGTGCTGATTGCAATGTCTGATTCATCATATCCATATTGATGAGTGAATAAGTGAATGAGGTCCAGATATGCAAATAGAAGGAAGGTGACTTTTATCCTTCCCACAGATGTTTATATAGAAAGCAATGAGTACTGTTTTAACCACACTTGATTAATTTGGATAATAACACTATCGCTATTTGTCCACTTACAAGAGACATCCCATATCACTACTTAGGGCATGGGCAAAACTAAGGGAGCAATCTTATTGGCTAATTGAAATCCAGAGCTGTGAGAGTCTGAGAGAACAAGTGATCAGCTGCACACTACATTGTTAGTCTTACTCTAATACTTTTTGTTCACAAATTAAGTATGATTGTTGTATAAATGCAATAATGTTCAGTCTCCAGGAAGTGCCTTTGGATTTATACCTTACTACATGCTCAAGGTCTCATGGTTATCTTACAACTGTACATCTGTTCAGATGTGGTTTCCTATTTATAAGACCCTCATCAATATTACATATGTTTGATACGTTGGGATATTCCAAAAGGAACTGATAGAGCAGTTGATTTCAAGCATTGCTCACTAGGCTAGCTTGTTCTATAGGCTTCATGTTGAAAGGTACCGAGCCCTCCTGGTAGGTGCTGAGTGCCTTCGACCCTCTTTGATGTCAGTGGGAGTTGAGAGTGCTTAACAGTTTTCAGAATTGAGTTCTGCTGTCTCTCCTAAGCATTGTTTGTGCAGCACAGTTTGTTGAGTTATCAGGTAGTCATTAGTATTATGTTGGTCTGTTGTCACCCAAGGCACACTCATGACATATTATGATATGTTGAATGATATATTTTTAAAATAATGCAGTGTAATCCAGGCTGGTTTCATCTTTCTCTTCCTTAATTCCTCTGTGGAATCCACGATTAGCACGCAGAAGGCAATTGTAAGAATACAGAATCCTTGCTGCAGCATTTGCCCATGATGGATATGAATTCCAATGAATATGACTCATAGGTCAGCTTACTTAGTGCTGCTGAGACTCCTTTTTAATTTCTATCTCGTGGCTCCATAATGACCAACAATTACAGACAAAGGAGTTCCTCTAACATATCAAATGCCTCCATTGAAACAATGGCTCACTGACAGCAGAGCAGCTCACTGAAGATTCTCAACTGTGTATTTTCTTTCCTTTCCTTGTGATAATGATTGTCATACTACAATGGACTCCCCATTGTAGACTTGCTCAGAAAACTATTTTGAGAGATTGCAAATGAAATTTTTACATAAATTATCCTCACATTTATTAAACATCTATATAAATTAAAAACCTCGGTGTACACTTTGCATGTGGCTGCATAATTACAAGTCATAGTTGCCAGTTTCTCTGCACACAGTACTAGGCACGGAACCCTGATTCTTTGGTGTCAAAAATGCCTTTAAGACTTGAAGTAAAGGAGAAGCTCCATGAGCTAGTAACTAGTAATTAGGCTATTTATAGGGCTGCCACTAGAGAGGGATGGAATCATGAGCACCTAACAAGGTAGAGAACAGAGAGCATGCTTAATGGCATCTCATCTCTAATCTGCCTCTGAATGGGCAGTGTCTGCATTATAATCACAACTCTGTACTAGCTCTATTCTAGGCCTGCGCTTTTGAAATGTTACTGTTGCCATGCTAAACATTCTAAATCTTCTCTTTATTTTACAGGAGGCCCAGAAGATTAATGCTGGTGGGGAAACCCAGGCTGATGGGACCTGCAAACCTACAGATGAGAAAGAGGAGACTGTCGCAGCGGAAGTGGGCTGGATGACCTCTGTGAAAGACTGGGCAGGAGTGATGATATCTGCCCAGACTCTAACCGGCAGAGTCCTTGTGAGTTTTACCCAGTTTGCTCAAATCTTCTTTAAAAAGAGAAATTGTTAATGAGCTCTTCATTTTATTGCCTCAGGAGGGCTGGGTTTTGCTAATCAGCACTATGCCACACCACTAATTCTCTCCCTTCACAGTTTCTCTTGGAAATGAAAAAGGCAGACCTGCTCCCATTGCTGAGACAGCAAGTTATGAAAGTCCTTTTTTGTTTTGATTTTTCTATCTACGCCAATATTTTTGCAGGCATAACTTTGCTTGCTTCCCCATACAATGCATGGTACCCATAGTGTGGCACTCCTGGTGAATTTCCTACTAGTTCATTATTAGTGCGAAACTGTGACCTTATTGCCTAGTGGACACAACGTTACACTTCAAAAGTGGAGGGCAGATTGAAAATTGGGCTCAATGAGAATAGCTTTTTTTAGCTGTTAGTAGGAACTGTGGAATAGGACTCGAATGAGATGTGCAATGTGGATTATCTTGGTTCCTACAAAGCTATGATGATCTCTTCTTTTTTTTTTTTTAGTCTAATCAAATGGAGCTGTGCATCAGAAATTGAAAATATATAATTTTGTGGTCAAAAAGTGTATTAGAAAAGCAGAAAGTTTTCACTCAGTTAAATTCAGTCGGGTAATTTTGCAGTCCTGTTAACTACTACTGCATTTCTACTAGCCTGATCTGAACCCCTTTGAGGTCAAGGGAAAGTCTTCTCTGTGCTTCAGATTAGGCCTGATGTCAACAGCTTTGTACTTAATGCAGAGATTGGTCAGATAGTGTGTGTTGAATTCTATGCTCCAATCCCAGTGAAACTAAGTGGGATATCTGTGGTTATATGGATTTAAGTGAAAGCAGATTTTTGCCTTTGATTTTTAATTTTGGGAAAAGAGAGTTTTTATTGCTCATACAGAGGTTAAGAAACGATGTTGTTGCTCTTGGGCTGATATTTTCCTTATTGTCTAAGCATCTTCTCTGTGAAATTAGCAGAATTTCTTAAAAACACGTGGGGCTTTTCAGGCTTTTAGACTGACTCACAATGCAATGTTAAGGTGATACAGAGCCTATTATTCATATTGTTTTCCATTGCTTTCAACAATAATTAATTGTTTTTCTTAATAAAATTTTATTGCTGTCTTATCTATTTTAAGTCCTAGCCCTATACTATTGAAAAATGTCTCCTCTCTTGTTCACGCAGTTGATATCTGTGACATGTTTTGCACTCATTCAACAGAGATCTGATCTGCAGGTGAATCTAAAAAGAAAATTTTATTTGGATTCTGCTCCCCACTTAACTTCAGTTATTTTCTGCCATCTGGCTTATTAACCTGTGCAGCCCATCTTACCTGACTACCTATTGGAATATTGCTTTTAGATTTAGGGCTTGTCTGCATTTAGAATAATACAGAGGTGCAGCTGCGCTACTGTAATGCTTCAGTGTAGAAACTACCTAGTCCAATGAGAGGGGTTCTCTCATTGACGTAGGTAATTCACCTCCCCAAGAGACTGTAGCTAGGCTGATGAAAGAATTCTTCTGTCAACCTAGTGCTGTCTACACAAGAACTTAGGTCATCTTAACAACACTGCTCAGGAGTGTGGATTTTTCACACCCCTGACAAATGTAGTTAAACCAACTTAATTTTCTAATTTTCTGACCTTCTCTATGTGAGCCTGACATACCAATCATTTTATGAAGAGTGGCATATTGGTTTTCACATAATTTCTTGACATCTCCAGCATTAAAAGTGACAAATCTTAACTATCTGACTCTTTCTTGTGAATGTGCTGATTTCTCATGTGCTGATGTATTCCTTTGCATGTGCTGATTTATTTATCAAAGATGAAATTCACTCCAGGATAGGAGTCTTATGTAAGCAAGCACTTCCCCACTTAAACCCTTAAGGGAGTTGTAGGAATTTATGCCTGTTCTCTGAGTTGGGAAGAATTTCACTACAAATTCAGAGAAGTTAAAGGTAAAATCTGAACCATAGAAAAAGGAGCAGTTTATCCTACTAGAGTTGCTTCAAGGCATTAAGAGAGCTTTTAAAAAAGTTTTTTTTTTCCAGTTACACTACTTGATCATTTAATTAATGTTGTCTTCAAAATACACCATTGTCTGCTGCAAGCAATTAATTTATTCCTAATGTTTTATCTATCGGACGTACTTCTGACCTTAGGTAAAACTCACTGTTTCCTTGAGCATTTCAGCTAGGCAGCATATTTGCTAGAATATTTGTGGAAATTGAACACAACTGAATCTAGATTGATAGTTTTATGTGATTGAATATTTGTTGGAAAATATTTTGAGAGATTCACCCTGAATTCCTAGTGAATTAACATAGCCTGCTCTAGAAAGCTATTATGATTTTGTCCAAGAACAATGTAGAAATTTCTAAAGCTAATGGCTGTACAGTGTTATTGAGGATTAAAATAAGACCAGATAGAGCTGTGGCTGAAGAAATTAAAGTACTTTTTCATACTGTAGGCCAGGGTTTAACTCAAAATCAATCTTCCACATTCACTATTAAATAACCTTTAGGACACTGACTTGGGAGAAAAGTTGTAATTAATTTTTAGTGCAGCACGATCGCATGAAAGCTGTTATATAACTGCTGTCTGGATTTATTTGCCAAGTGAAGGAGACAAGTGCGGTGTAAACATCAGTTTAAAGCGGAACCTCATTAATGTTTTCTTCTTATCGAAAAATCTTGCTTAATCATTCTTATCTGGGCAGTCATTTCCTTGGAAGTGACTTGCAGTGGAGTGACAAATTCTGTCTGTAGAACCTAAATTGAATGTTTGCAGGACCAATTCCTACTGAAGCTTAGTGTCAGGTCTAGTCAAGCTTTCAGCTCATCCTTGCAAACCTCATGAAGTGATTTCCTAGCTTAACAAATCATATTGCACAAGCGCTTAGAGTAGGTGAGTGGGATAGCATACATTTACACTTACTGCTGCTGTTGAGCTATATTTGCCCCTCAGTCATCTTAAACACTATGCTGTTAGAATGTGCAATGGGTCTACTAGAGTGACTACCTATATTACAAGGAAATAAAGAGTAAAGGTATGAAAAGTACAGGGCAAAGCTTATTTTTAAGGGACACGACCCCCACGATGATATAAGGTCGTACATTTTTGTAACAGTGTATGATCTTTAGCACAATTATTTACAGAATTGTTCCTTTAAACCAAACATTTTGCCTGATTAAGTAATTCTTAGATGCGTTTTATGATATATCGATCATGGATCAATGGGCGGAATAAGGCAGAGGGCCTTCTTCAATCTCACAGTTCTAGAGCGAGTAAGGAATTTTTTGATGAAATATTTTTTCATCAGAAAATGCTGATCCCTCAAAATGTAAGCTGTAGGTTGGGTTTGACACATTTCTCATTTTGAAGAAAATTAAGAAAAAAAGCTTTTGAAATTGTTGAAATATCCTGTTTTGAGCTTTTGAAAATTAAAAGTTCTGTTTTTCAGTTTGTTTAAACAGTCATGCTAATAATGGTAAAACAAAAATAAAAAAATGAGGTCAAACATGAAATTAAACATTTAAGTTTTGATTGACCTGAATTGATTTTTCAGATTGTTGGTTTGTAAACATTTTCAAGATTTTGACTATTTGTCCTGATTCAGGATGAAAAAACATTCTGAAATCTTGAAAATGTTCCCAAATGTTCTCCATTTCCCAGCTCTATGCAGCTTACCTGGAAAAATGTTATATAGTCTCTTCTTCTAGCTGTCTGGTTTACTGCATTTTCCATCAAATTTATCTTCTGTGCATCTTTCTATGTTTTCTTGTCGCTCTAAATGAGAAGATGCAATGCTCAGCACTACGTAAAATAGAATGTCACCTTTGTTCAAGAGCATAAGCTAAGACACTGCTGTACGAAGCCTGCCATGATCAACAAAAATAGAAATGTGAATAATTTGATTACCTCAGAAGTTTATCTTGTCACCTTGCCACTAGTGTTTGTATTATTTATTTTGGTGTCTTCCTTAAAGAGGAGATAGATTGTGAAATGTACCAAAAACGTGTGGGGAAAATCGTGGATGATTGTTAGATGAAATGGTCTACAGGTGTGTGATTTTAATTAAACGTGAATTAGTGTGGCTTTGAAAAATAAATACATTAAACAAGTAAAGCTGCTGTAATACTTAAGAGATGGACTCTAAGAAACACACGCTGACTAGCTAGGGTACTGGGTGTCTGGTGCTAGTCACCCATTTACCATTTGGCTCTGTCAGGGTTTCTTCCTCACTCTGAACTCTGGGGTACAGATGTGGGGACCCACGGGAAAGACCCCCTAAGCTTATTTTTACCAGCTTGGGTTAAAAATTTTTCCAAGGCACACATTCCACCTTGTCCTTGAACGGTACACTGCCACCACCAAGTGATTTAGACAAAGAATCAGGGAAAGGACCACTTGGAGTCCTATTCCCCCAAAATATTCCCCCAACCCCTAGACCCCCTTTCCTGGGGAAGGCTTGAGAATAATATCACCAATTGGTACAGGTGAACAGACCCAAACCCTTGGATCTTAAGAAAAATGAAAAATCAATCAAGTTCTTAAAAGAAGAATTTATTTAAAGATAAAAGAATCACCTCTGTAAAATCAGGATGGAAGATAACTTTATAGGGTAACAAAAGATTCAAAACACAGAGGATTTCCCCTCTAGGCAAAACTTTAACATTACAAAAAAAAAAACCCCAAAACCAACCAAACAAAAAAAACCAAACAAGGAATAAACTTTCCTCTTAGCACAGGAAAAATTCACAAGCTAAAACAAAAGATACTCTAACACATTTCCTTGCTAATACTTACTATTTCTGTAATATTAGATGTATCATTTCAGTGGGAGCTGGATTACTTGCTTGGTCTCTCCCTTTGTCTCCGGAGAGAACACCTACACAGCACAAAACTGTAAGGAATTCCTTCCTCACTGTAATTTCTGTGTTCAGTGCAGGATTATACAATGTGGTGGTGAAAATACCAGAGTCTATGGGAGCCTTGCTTATATTAGCCTTCCCACCATTGCAGCTGAACCAGCAGCATGGTGGGACATTTTAGGGGCAAATAAACCAGTAAAGATAAATCTGCAGGACTGGATTTAATACACCCAGTCATTTAGTTTGTGAATACAATCTTCAAAAGCACCTAAGTCTCATTTACAAAAGTGATTTAGGCACTTGAGAATTTAAGGGATTTTCTAATGTGTGTATGAGAGTTAATCTGCAGTGATTTGATTTGTTAACTAACAGTACACAATCTACACTAATAGGGTGCTATAGGAGAGCAATGCCCTCTTTCAGTTTACATCATTGGATATGTATGGTGGGGGCTTGCTGTGCATTAAGCATGTGTATTCTTGGAGGGTATCCCAGGGTCCTTTGCTTTGCGGCTGAGCAGTGTACATTCTGGCATTTCTGCTGCTGTGCCTTGTGGGATGCATAGCATAAACCAGGGGAAATCTGGGATTTGGGATCAAATTAAAAAAAATCCATGATTCCAATCTCTCCATTCCATGCTTCCTGTCCTTCTGGGCAGGCTAGCAGCATTTTTGAATTGCTGTTGTCAGCATGGACCCAATAATGTGCCATGCCTCAGTGCTGCAACTGGGTGACTTGAAATTTTGAACTTTGCCCACTGCACAACTGAGCAGGGCTGGCTCCAGGCCTCAGCACGCCAAGCACATGCTTGGGGCGCATGCCGCGGGGGGCGCTCTGCCAGTCGCCGGGAGCGTGGCAGGTGGCTCTGGTGGACCTCCCGCAGGCGTGCCTGTGGGAGGTGCACCAAAGCCGCGGGACCAGCAGACCGCAGGACCAGCGGACCCTCCGCAGGCACGCCTGTGGGAGGTCCACCGGAGCTGCCTGCCGCCCTCCCGGCGACCGGCAGAGCGACCTCTGCGGCATGCCGTTCTGCTTGGGGTGGCAAAATGTCTAGAGCCGCCCCTGCAACTGAGAAGGTGATGTAGCGGCAGCAGCAGCAGCAACTTTGAAGATGAGGATGACACCAGGCAACTGCTATTCCAGTGCAGTTCCTGGAGCAGCTTCACATGGTGCAGTGCTGTTTCTGGGCTCAGGAAACCAGCATCAGTTGTTGGGAAAGGATCATTCTGCAGACCTGAGATGAGCAGCAGTGGGGACAGAATTTCAGGATGGTAAAGGAAACTTATTTTTAGATCTGTGCTGAATTAACCCCAAAGCTGCAGTAGCAGAAGACCACATATCCATTGAGAAGCATGTCACTATTGATATCTGGAAGCTGGCCAGCCCTGAATGTTACTGTTCCATTCTCAACCAATTCAGTGTAGGGAGATCAACTCTTGGGGCTGTAGTCATGTAGATGTGCACTGCTGTGCATAAAATACTGTTGGACTGGATTATAAAATCAGGTAATGCTCAGGAGATTATTTATGGTTATGCACACATCGGGTTTCCAAACTGTACTGGGGCAATTGATGGGACCCATGTGCCCCCCACACCAGGGATCAGAGTTTATAAGCAGAAAGAGGTATTTCTCCATCGTGATCCAAGGGCTGGTTGACCATTGTGGCAGGTTCACAAACATGAACGTAGGTTGGTCTGGAAAGGTCCATAATGCTGGGACCTTTGGAACTCAGCTCTATTTACCTTAATGAATAAAGGACAGTTTGTCCCCATGATCACTATATACACTAATGGTGTGGAGATTGCTCCAGTTACCTTGAGAGACCTGGCTTATCCTCTTCTGCCCTGGTTAATGAAGCTATCCACAGGCCGCTTGGACAGAAAAAAGGAATTGTTTATCCATTGCCTTGGTAGTTGCAGGGTGTGCATTTGGCCATCTGAAAGGAAGGAGGCACTGTTTGTGAAATAGGCTGGAGGCTGCAGAATAAAAGTGCCTAGGATTATAACTGCATGTTGTATTTTGCACAATATTTGTGAGAGTAAGGCAGAAGACTGTAGCAGTCTGAGCAGCCAGAAAAGTTTCCGGTAGAAAATAAGAAACAGCAACGGCAAGATTGTCAGAGATGCCTATTGCTCTTGCATTGAGTCTGAGGCCTGAAAATGTGCAGGTGTACAAACAGCTGTCATTGGGAGGGTGGGGCAGAATGGATAGATTGTGAGCAGTGCAGTCTCATTGGTGGGTAATAGAAGTGGCACGTTGTGGCATTGTGTATTTTATCTGTGCCTTTATACCTTTGTAAAACCCTGACCTATAGAAAATGTAAGGATTTTTTGTGCAAAATGCATTCTTAAATGCATTGCTGATTCTTTATTAATGGATTTTATTATTATTCATTATAGAACCAGAAATAAACCTTTAATTAAAACAATAATGAGACAAAGCTTTAAAGTGGTATGGTGCAGTAGAGGGCAGAACACACCCATGGAAGGGGGTGTTTCCAGTTCACAAGTGAGTACACACCTTGCCTATGCTGCTGCTTCTCCCTTTCATTGTTGAGGGGCAGGGCTCAAACGTATCAATGGCATTTGATAGTTTGAAAGAGCTGGATGCTCACAGTTGCAAGGGCAATCGTTCCCACTCCCCTGAGCTTCTGCCAGGGAGGGGAGTGGTCTCTGGGGGCACAGCTTTTGGGGTACAGCAGGGAACAAATGATGGTGTTCCAAGTGCCCTATATGGTCCAGGAGTTGCAGAATATGGCTGGATCCTGGTTGAGGGTATTGCATTGTTTCTGTGCCTGCTAGCAGCATATGCTGCAGGAGAGCATTCTGAGCCTGTGTTGCCTCCAGGAGTTGCCTCTGCATCATCCTCTCTTTCTCCACAGTGTGTCTCACTGTCTCTGGCCACTTTGTCTCTGGCTACTTCAATACTCTCTTAGATCCCTGTTTTTTCCCCTCAAATGCAGCCTCCGCTGCTTCATTGTTTTCCTCTGTTTTGGGGGGAGTCTGCAGTGAAGTCCATGGACATTTCATCTCAAACTTTCTGTTTCCTCCTCCTCAGGTTAGCCAGCTGATCAGCCATTTGATAAAAGCCGTGCCCTTGATGGTTTGGCTGCTGCAGGAGCTTGTGGCTGGGGGAGTAGGACAAGTTGATTCTTAAGTCACTTGAATCTAGACTGTTCTCAGAGGTACCAGATGATAGAACAAGGAGTAATGGTCTCAAGTTGCAGTGGGGGAGGTTTAGGTTGGATATTAGGAAAAACTTTTTCACTAAGTGAAGCACAGGAATGGGTTACCTAGGGACATGGTGGAATCTCCTTCCTTAGAGGTTTTTAAGGTCAGGCTTGACAAAGCCCTGGCTGGGATGATTTAGTCGGGGATTGGTCCTGCTTTAAGCAGGGGGTTGGACTAGATGACCTCCTGAGGTCCCTTCCAACCCTGATATTCTATGATTCTATAGACCTATTGCAGGAGTGGGTGGGTGCAGTTCTGTGCAGGAGGTGAGACTAGATGATCATGATGGTCCCTGCAGGCCTTTAAGTCTGTGAGTCTATGAATTCAGTGTTTTGAGTATGAATCTGCAGACTCAGGCACAACTTATTCAGGGGTCACAGCCAAAGAGAAGGCATCTCAGATTCTGCTGGAACCTTTTACCCAGCCCTAATATTTTCTGTGTTGTTTTTCTCTGCCACTTTTTGTGTCACACAATGATGTGACACCAAATGTGTTCATGTAGAGATCACCAATGTGTGTGTCTCTTTCTGTCATCTGTCTGTATATTATCATACACAGCAGTATGTTTCTGAGCACCTTCTGGGAATGTCATCAAGCTCTGCAAATTCACCTGTCCATGTGTATCACACCTCAAGCTTACAACATTAATAGCTCAGCATTATTTTAATCTCTGTTACTTGTCCCTCAGTTTTCAAAAGAACCCTTACAGGTACCACTTTACAGCTCTTATCTGTAGTAATTTTCATTTGTCTGGAGATGTTGAAATTACAGTTTGGGAGATGGAAGCTAGATACTTATTGTTTGCAGCTTGAAGGGTTAGAAATAACACAGATCTGTCTATTCACCTCCCTGCCCCCCACCCCTAGATATAGTAGGAAGCAGCTGTTCTCCCTCGCTCACCCCCTCCCCCGTGCTAGGATATCCACAGTTGTTATGGAAACAGAGAAAAGCCTCTGTAGTTCAGCCAGAACTGTGTGTTTAAGAAAGTGCACCCAGTCTGCTGAACAGCTTTGTCAATGTCAGCTGGTACATGACTTCCTGTCTGGCTCCACTACAGTTAATGCTTATTGCTCATCCAGGAGAGACAATGGCACAGCAAATCTTTCGCTTGTTTTCTTCTGTTTTAACAAGCATCCTGTAAATGTATAGCAGTGACATGTGCTTTCCTTTCCTTTCTGGTGTTGTGTCACATGGGGCTTTTATACGCTGCCTTGGCACACAGCATCTCAGGAAAATAACGTCAATGGGAAATATGCATAAAGGTGAGCCATGTGGTAACTGGGGAGAGTTTGGGCCAGAAAGGCTCACAGCAGGGTAAAATGAAACCTTTTAAATTTACCATGTTAAGAGAAGGTAAATAACAGTGGGGGAAAACAAGACTTAGAAGAAATCTGGCTGATGGTGATGATCAATTCATTGATAAATTCATGTAATTATAGGTATATTGGGGTTGTTTTGCAACATATGGCTGCTAATTGCCAGCATGATTTAAATCTTTAAAAACAAGAAGTGGAATATAATGGCTTCCTCTTCTTTTAAAGGGTGGTACGATCAGGGCGGGTGCAAGGATGTTTCACGTCCTAGGCGAAACTTCCACCTTGCGTGCCCTCCCCCTAGCCCTATGGCAGCCCTCCACCCTAAGGACCCCCCGCCCTGAGGCGCCCCCTTGCCCTGAGGTGCCCCCCTCGTGGCAGCTCCCCTTGGCCCAGGGAGCCATGCGGCAGCTCCCCACCCCCAGCTCACCTCTGCTCCGCCTCCTCCCTGAGCATAGTGTCGCCTTCTCCCGTCTCCCAGGCTTGCGGCACCAATCAGCTGTTTGGCGCCTCAAGCCTGGGAGGGAGAGAAGCAGAATGGGGTGGCATATTGAGGGGAGGAGGCGGAGCAGAGGTGAGCTGAGGTGGGGAGTTCCCCTGTGTGCCACCCCCCTCCTTACTTGCTGCAGGAGGCCCTTCCCGCGCCCCCCTGCCCCAGGTCCCTCCGCCTAAATGCTGATGATGACCGGGGTGGCCGAAGATCCGGTCGCCGCCGAAGGACCTGAAATGCCGCCCCCCAAATGCTAGCGCCCTAGGTGACTGCCTAGGTCGCCTAATGGGTTGCACCGGCCCTGGGTATGATGTCTCTCAACATGCATTTTAACTGATAGGGAACTATAATCTGTCAATTGTTTAGTAGGATTGTGTAATGGTCTTTTTAATTTTATTGTCCTCCTCTATCAATAGTTGTGTGGCATTTTCCTGCAGACTCTAATAATAATAATAATCACCTGTGTGGTGATTGATTAATATTTTTATGGAATTTTGAAAACAGAAAGCACTACATCAGTGATATAATGAGCAGTGTGTTTCAAATTTTAGTTTTGTATAAAAAAAGCTTTTCTTTGTCTTAATACTACATGTCTGTTTAATACCAAGAAGGCTACTTTTCCACTAGTTATTTTCTCATAGACTCTGTTGACTTTTCTTTGAAAACTTGCTATGAGGATTTATTCAGAATGAGTGCTGTAGCACATCTAGATTTTACACAACTGGCTCAGTTTGTTTGGGAATAAGCTCAATATCTTTCTATGCTAATGCAAATGAATTTCATTGGCACCTTCCCTTTTACTTGCCCTACTTAATCTCTCAGGAGTTGGAACATCAAATCTGTGAAGAAAGTAGGTTACAGTTTGTCTTTTTTATTGACTTTTTGAAGAAAATCCACCAAGAGAGCTGCGTTAGAGATGGATATAGAAATTTGATGCTCTCCTTCTCACCTCTGCCTTGTTTAATGAAGATGCTCCCCAGTATCATATTTATGTGTTATATGTTGAAAGGAGCATGACACTGTAATAAGGACCATAAAAGTGGCCATGATGGGGCTTAATCCCATCACCTGTAAAACTATGAGTTAAGAGCCAATTAGTGTACCTGTGATTGTTTTCTCCTGGCCTGGTGTGAGGGAGGCATAGAGATAGGTAAGGATCATTAGGCATGTGGGCCTTATAAGGAAGTTGAAGCAATTTAATATGAAAGAGACTGTAAAGGAGACAGGACTTTCCTGTGGAGAGAAGCCTACAGAAAGCAGGTTAGCCTGAGAGGTGGAAGAGCAGTTAGTTCAGAAGAGATGGTAGGAGCCAGAGACCTGAGAACCAAAGGGAGGCCACGCTAAGCACAGGGGGCTTGGAAGTAGGAAGTGTCCCAAGGAAACACCAGGATGTCAGAAGAAGCAGAGCTAGCTGTTTAATACAGGGCCCCTGGGCTGGAACCTAGAGTTGAGAGTGGGTCTGCGTTCCCCTACTAGCCTGTGAGGAAGGGTCATGCACACCCAATGGAAAGAATATTGAACCCAAGGTGGGGCTGAAGACTAACTCCAAAGGACAAGTAGAGAAACAGCCCAAGGGGATGGGTCAAAGGCTTTCTTGTGCTGGGAGATTTTGTGAACTTTCAAGTTGGACATTTATGTTCCACCAAAAAGAAGACTGAATTTCATGCGTCTTGGCCAGAGGGCTGAGCCCAGGGAGAACTGTAGGGTGGCAAATGGCCTACAGGAGGCAATAGAGACAAGAGCCCCTTGCAGCATTGCAGCCTGACAGATGGGGACAATGCAGATGGTGAGTACACTGCCTTACAGTGGCATTTCAAAGTGCAAAAGCTACAATTAATTCTTTGGGGAAATACTTAAAGGCTGCCTCTGAATGGTTGTTAAACTACTCTCTTGAGACTGATTATGTTCATAGAATATCAGGGTTGGAAGGGTCCTCAGGAGGTCATCTAGTCCAACCCCCTGCTCAAAACAGGACCAATCCCCAAACAGATTTTTGTCCCAGATCCCTAAGTGGCCCCCTCAAGGATTGAACTCACAACCCTGGGTTTAGCAGGCCAATGCTCAAACACTGAGGCCTTGGCTACACTGGCGCTTTACAGTGCTGCAACTTTCTCACTCAGGGGTGTGACAAACACCCCCCTGAATGCAGCAAGATACAGCGCTGCAAAGCGCCAGTGTAAACAGTGCCCCAGTGCTGGGAGGGCGGCTCCCAGTGCTGCAAGCTAATCCCCACGGGGAGGTGGAGTATCTGCAGTGCTGGGAGAGCTCTCTCCCAGTGCTGGTGCCGCGACCACACTTGCACTTCAAAGCGCTGCCACGGGAGCGCTCCCATGGCAGCGCTGTACGGCTGCAAGTGTAGCCATACCCTGAGCTAGTTTTGATTACTTATTTTAAATGGTCCTCTGCATTCTTTTTTTATACAGGAAACAAGCTTAAGAACGATTTCTGCTTTTTTACTCTGATTGTCTTATTTAGAGCCACTGAGTAAACTTGACCTGATTGGTGTTGCCCCCATCTACAGTAGGGCTAAATTTGGTCCCACATTTGTAGCTATTGATAAATAATTAAATCAACCTGTGAATCTGAGCGCTGCAAGATACAGCGCTGTAAAGCCTCAGTGTAATCAGTGCTGCAGCACTGGGAGCGCGGCTCCCAGCGCTGCAAGCTACACCGGTAAGGGATGTGGTTTACGTGCAGCGCTGGGAGAACTCTCTCCCAGCGCTGGCGCTCCGACTACACACACACACTTCAAAGCACTGCCGCGGCAGCGCTCCTGCAGTGTTGCCGCGGCAGCGCTTTGAAATTTCAAGTGTAGCCATACCCTCATACTCTTAGGATCTAAGCTATTGATTTCAATACCGTTGGTATTCCAATAGATAATTAAAAAGAAACAGATACTTAACTGCATCGCTGTTGAATAAAGAATCCCCATGCATCTCAGGTCTCTCTCATGCTTCATCTCTTTGTGAAAATGCAGGATGGGAAGCACTGTAGAAAGGTGCCAATCACTCAAAGTCTAACAGCAGGAGGCTGTTATCTCTGCCTTTACCTCTGAACCTGTTTCCTCATGTTAAGTATCCTCACACCTTCTATGGGTCATCTTGATTATCACTTCAAAAAATTTTTTGTTTTTTTTTTCCTGCTGCTGATGATAGCTTATCTCAATTGATTGGCTTTTTACAGTTGGTATGGCTACTTCAACCTTTTCATGTTCTCTGTATGTGTAAATATCTTCTTGCTGTATGTTCCACTCTATGCATCCGATGAAGTGGGCTGTAGCCCATGAAAGCTTATGCTCAAATAAATTTGTTAGTCTCTAATGTGCCACAAGTACTCCTGTTCTTTTTGCAGATACAGACTAACACGTCTTCTGAACTCTGTTAAGGAGCTGATCTTGCAGGGTATGGAGCATCTCTACTCTCACTGAATTCCACGTGAATTGAGAGTGCTGAGGTTATTTAATTTTCTCTAGTGTGATGAAGATTTGTCATGACTCCTCTCTCCCCACAACAGAAAACTTAGCTCTGATAATGGTTAAAAAACATTAATTCCTGTTAGAGAACAGTCTGTCATCATATGTATGTGTTCAATTACCTCAGCAGTTTCTTTAATATTAAATTTGCATACCAGTGTATGAAAGTTTCAGTCCCAGCAAAGCAACATATTAGTGTGGATTTTTTTGCATTTCTGTATATAGTTATTATAATATAGCTTTATTACTCTATGTAGCACCACAATTGGGTGTGAAAAGATCTACCTGGGTCATTTATTAACATTTCTGTTAGAACAAAACAAAAATCAAACAATAACAGCAACAGCTTTGAAATGTTCTTCTATTAGCATTTCTGGGGGTGCCACTTTCCAAACAGCATTTACCACTGCACTGCTAATTGGTTGGGGTTTTTTTCCCTTTCCAAATGAATACTTAATTGACTACTGGGTAATATAAGTTGTATTAAGGTAATACTCAAAAAAATGGTAATAAAGCAAGACTCCAGAGCCCTAGTAAAGGCAAGCGCTATTCACGGTTTCCATCTCTTCCCTCACTCTGCTTCTCCAGCCCACTACCACTGCTGCTTTGCCAGTGTACCTCCCTCACCTTGCATGGCCTGAAGCAACTTTGGTATCCTAATCAATGGCTGCTGTACAACCCATTCCCCTCATAGGTAGAAGAGCAGGTATATATACTAATCCGTTGCAACACCTATTCTTGGAACTGGATGAATTTAGTACTATGCTGAAAAATCCAGATTTTTCAGCTGAGATTTCTAAAAGGTACTAAAAAAGTTAGTCCCATTGACTTCAGTGGGAGTTGGGTGCCCAACTCTCCCAAGCTTTAGAAAATCTAAGCATTCAGCTTTTCTAGCTTAAACAATGAGTAGGCCTTGTGTCACTACAAAGATTAACAAATTTATTTGGGCATAAGCTTTCATGGGCTACAGAGACTAACATGGCTACTCCTCTGAAGACTTTTCTAGCTTTTCTTCTGAGGCCCACTAATAGACTATGTACTAGCTGAATTTATACCACTCTTGCTGAAGCAAGCAAGCTGCTTTCAGTGTAGATCCATTTATCTTCCTAATGTAATATGCTGCATTTGTCTGTCAACATATCATAAGCAGGAGATTTATTAAAAATAATATCAAGTAAAAGCACCCAGAGGGAAATGAGTGTAGATGAAGCAATGTCATACAAAATGTATTTTGGAGCTTTCTAAGTAAGCTCAGTGCTCTGAGAACTCATGAAGTTAAAAAAAAATCACAGTGAAGTATTAAAAATATTATGTATAATTATAGTGGATTTTCCTGTGAACATTTTAGTATAGCTGTGTATAATAGTTATTTTTGGTTTCTTCAGATTGTTTTGACTTCTTATTTTGAGTCTCTTGCTGGGTGGTTGCTGAAATTTTAAGCTTATGATAAGGAGTTAATAAAAAAAATCCAGAATTAGGTATAGTTATGCAGTACCTCTAGTGAAATACAGCAACCTAGAAATTATGTGGGGCCATTTCCTACTTCCATTGAGGTTGTTGGACTCTGGTCATTAACTTGAAATAAATCAGGAAGTGGCCCTACAAACAAAAGCTCCTCTTTAGTTTTGCAGTGGATTTCTAAGGTAGGCACTTATGTCATTTTTTGTCCTGTTATTGTCAAGATTGTCTATGGTCCTGTAAGTTGGGCATGCAGAATAGTAGGAGAATTTTCAGGAACAAAGCAACATCATGAGAACCGCAAAGATGGACATTGAGAAAGTGTGGCAAGTATGGCACTCAAAATCAATGGCCAATCTCTCATATATTTTGGCCCTCCTTTCTTGCTCTCTATGGGGAACTCTCCCAGCATGGGCAGCCTGTCAGAATCTTGTATCAGCTAGTTCTGAAATGAGCACACAGTCTTTCCCCTATGCATTTTTAACCCACTAGTCAGTGTGCATTACCCATCTGTATCTGATCCACAAAGGATATGAATCTATCACAGGTCTCTGCTAGAGAGTCTGGGAGTGGGGGGAGAGTTAACTCAAGATGTAGAGACGCGTACTCTTTTAGCTCTTGAGGTCCACAGTTCAGTTGATGATGTCTTCTGAGCCAAGATGGTAGCTGCTGCCCATTGTCTAGGCCTTTTAGGTTTCTGCTGAGTTTGACATAATCTGCAAAATGCTTTGCCTCTTGTGTATTTTAAGGATTTATGGAGTTTATCAAGTATATTGGCGCTTTCCACATAACATAACTCCTGTTAAAAAAACCAAACCAGATCACTACCAAACTTACTGGATAGAACATCCGCTCTGTGTATTAATGTTCTTTTCATGTGCCAAACAAAAATATATTTAACTGAACACCAGGGTACTTCATTATCAAATTTCTGAAACAGCAGTAGAGGGCCAGAACTTTGAGACTGCCCATTGTATGGCTGGTACAGCACAGGGGAGTTCCCTTATGCAAAGGGAATTTTCTGTTGGCCAAGTCAACCTGCTTTAAGTCTATTGTGCACCACTGGAATGATGCAGTGCAGAGCTCACATGGCTGGGGATGTTGGTGCAATAGTGTTTCACTGAATATAGGTCTACTTCATAGTTTTATCCATTATAGTAAATATTTACACTCTTTAGAATATAGCAGTCAAGTGATGATTATCACAGCAAACTTCCTACAGTGATGCTATATATTCTAGAAAGCATATTTGAAAAATCCAAATATGTAATATAGTTGCTTGGCTAGGCTGGTTTGAAAAGATAAAGTGCTGTGGGACAAAAATAAATAAATTCCCTCTTAGTTTAAGGATCTTTTGAAATGAACTCACGGTATTATAGTTTGCAGAAGAAGTTGAATCTTAATCATTTTGCCATGGGTTGGATATAGTTTTAGGGATTTTTACATAACTTAAAAGCCCATTTATATGAAAGATAATTTTATGAACATTAATCAAATACTTTAAGCCATTTGAAGAGTGTTGCCTGCTCTTGTGATCTGGAAAAAAGCTGAATTTTTGATGCATATTCTTCTTTGGTAATTATTTCCGCACAAGCTGAAAAGGAACCATCCTATATGTTTCAATAAAATAAACAATGGAAATATGAATTTTAAAATGATAAACATACTCATAAAGCAAAGTACCATAACTTTTAGGGAAAAAGTCGTACCTATTAGAAAATGTAACTGTATAGGTCACACTCCCTCTCTGTCTTAATTTATTCTCTTTTTGGCATGTGTACATAACTTCCATTGACATTAATGGAGGTTATGCGTGCATACAAAAACGTGAAACTATATATTTGCCTTTGGCAAGTAAACAGATCCAGATTTCATGGCTAACATCAGATTCCAATGCAAGGGTTCATCCTATGTAAGTCTATAGGCACTCTAAAGTGTGGCAACATACATGTTGGAGAGAGAATGATACTGAAGAAGGTATTACTAAAGCCAACTTTAGATTTCCTTTTGGCTGACTTAAGATCACCTTTGAATTTGGCCCAATAACTTGAATTTATCCTAAGTATCAGAAGCACTCATTAAGATTTATATAACATATATCAAGGTGAAAGTGATATCTTAGGCTTTAAAATATTGATGACAAAAAAAATGCCTGACTTTGTCAGAGAAAAGATTTCTTTAATTTTTTTTTTAAATGATCCATCCTAAGAACACCAGACTGTTCATTCCAGTTTTGAAGCAGCTGGCAGAGCTGCAGTTGACACAGGCATATAATAGTGTTTTGGGGAAAAGGAGATTCCAGGACAAACTTGAAGTGAATTGTGAAGTAGAGGCTTACAGATCACCTCCCTCTGCTAAGCATGATTTGAGCCAGAGCTTTCATGTTTCCAAAAATTCAATTTAAATTTCAATTGGGGAAAAAACCCAGCCCTTCAAGATATGAAATTAAGTTCTTGGTTTGAAACAAAAGGTATTGATTTCTATGGTAGTAGAACAGCATAATGTTTGGTTTAAAGCCTTTCATACTAAAGGTATCTCACATAACTTTACAAATATTAATTTGTCATTAGAGTCTCAGCAGTGGCACACCTTCATCTTTGGATGGTAGAATTTGTTTTACTGTCTAGGTGTTGGTCATGACACTATGGTTATTCTTAGCTCTTTAAGAAAAAGTCAGTGGAATCTGTAACTTCCTTCTAGACAGGCAGAAGACCCACACATTCTAATTTCAATGGCAACGTTTCCGGTCCTGAAGCTCCCCTTTAGTTCTACACTGCAATATCCATATTAATTATGAAATCAAATACTAGTGTTGGATTTGAGTCCATGACACTGTCCTAGAGGCACTGGGGGCTAATAGAGTCCAGTTGAACAAAGAAACCCTGATGTCTGCTTTTGGGAACTGTAGCATGTAGAATTAAGAAGTTTTTGTTTGTTTGTTTTACAAATAAGATGATGTGCTGGACTTTAGGCAAAAATGCCCAAGAATTATATGCTTGGACTTCAGAACGAGATTGCTGACAAATTAGAAGCTATCCTACCAAAGCATAAAAGGGTATATCTCAGTGTCTGCAACCCAAACCACTCTGAGCTCTGATCTTGACAGGTTTGTCAAGGCTAAAGCAGGTTTGGGCTGTGCAGTTCTTCGATGGGTGTCTTCCAGAGTAAATCCTAAGAATCCAACACAAGTTTTATTGCTATGTTCCTTGAGGAAAAAGGCACTCTTCTCTCTGAGTTGGTACCAAACCACTGTCCCAGACAAGGTGCTCTTTATGGATGAGACATGTAACTGAGGTGTTACTGGACCATCTGTGGTCATTAGAATTCCTATGACACTTTAACAAGGGTAATAATTAGAGCTGTGTGAATAATTGATTTTTCAGTTCACTGGCAATTCTGGAAAGAAAATTATTTCAAGTCAATTTGAAAACAAAATTTTGTGTGTGTTGTTGAATCAAAAAGTCCACAAAGAAATTTCATTTCAGGTTGAATCATAGAATATCAGGGTTGGAAGTGACCTCAGGAAGTCATCTAGTGCAACCCCCTGCTCAAAGCAGGACCAATCCCCAACTAAATCATTCAGTCCAGAACCTTTTTGTTTTGATTTAGAGCATTTTAAAGGTTTTTCTTTTAAATAACTTTTCACTTTGAAATATCCTTCAATTTTATTTTGAATTGGTTTTGTTTTTTGAAAATGACAAAACAAAACATTTTGACTTTTGGGGAATTTTTTTTCCATGAACAATTCTGTGAAACCAACACAATTTTTTGAGATTTAGGTGCCGAATCTGCATTTGTGTGCGAAAAAAGTTTCAGACAAAACATTTCACTCAGCTCTAGTAGTAGTAATAATAGTGATTAACCATATTAGTAAATAAATTGCCTTTCTGTAGCTTCTTCTCCCCAGTGATCTCAAAGCAGTATGGAGACATTGATGCATTAAACTTCACAACACTTCTGAGGTAGGAAACTATTTGTATTTTAGGGATGAGGAAACTAAAGCACACAGGAATTGAATGATATTCTTGATGCACACAAGAGCTAAGTGGTATTCTCAAGGTCACCCAGCAAGTCCGAGGCCAAGCTAGGAATAAAACCTGAAAAAGCTACCACATTCCACTGTAGCTACATTTCTGTAGTAGTTAAGATATCAGTGTAGCTCGCTGCATGTATATAAAGAGACTGAAATCAATCTTATTTATTCAGTACTATATCTATATATCAGAACCTGTGATTAATATACTTTTTGGATAGTTTGTGAGGAAAAGTAGCGTATGTGCTTTTTTCTCTGACAATGCATTTTAGATATTGTTATAATATTGTCTCTGTCACTCTGTGTAGAAAACACCCTAAACAACAAGTAATTACACAGAAAGGACTGAGGCTAATTTCTGAGCTAGGGCTTTTATGTATTTGTAATGCTGACATGGAGAGCTGTTGTTTAGAATGTGTAAAGCGTTTTAGTGGGTTGTGTAACCGCTAATGCAGGCCTGTTCTTCTTAGGTGTTCACATATTCTAATCTGCTTGCAAACACTTGCCATTTTCTTATCTCTTATTCATAGACTCATGATGAGCACGTTAGTTTCCTCCCCTCAGTCCTGATCAGCGGCATTCTTAGGCTTTAAAAAAAAAAAAAATCTGTGGTAGTCCTTGGTGGTACTAAGGATTGCACAATGCTGACTCTGAGAGGTGTATCCTAAATTGGTTTAATCTCCCAGGACAATAGTCTGGGCTATTTCCTAGGTTTCCATAGGGACAGGGCAATGCCTTCTCCACTGGAGTTCATCGTCTGCCTGAATGATAATGGCACAGAGTACAGAGGAACTGAGTAAGTCAAGATGGTTTCTATGGTAACTGAAGCTAGCCTAAATTCAGACTGTGAATTTTTCTTTTTCATATTTATTTCTGACAAACCCAGGTAGTGTTTGCAGGGATTCCTTTTTGGATTGAAGACTGTGCTTACGCCTAGACTGCTGAGGGAGAGAAAGTTGCTTCAGCATAACTGAATGTGTTTGTTAGTATTTTATTATTCTACAGGTTGCATTGTCACTCTAGGTGTCACAATCAAATTGCCATTAAGCCTGTAGGTGGACACTTTTTCAAATTTAATGAAGCTGCATATATCTCACATCTTCCCAAGACTATAATTTGAAAAGTTTTAGACTGAACTGAATTCCTTTAAAAAAGGAGCAATAAAAATGCCTGAATCACAATATGACAGTATCGTCATGAAACCATGTTGTGACATAATGCTGTTCAACTGCATCTGAGTGATGGTATAATGAAAGATTATCTGCCTTTCACTCTCTCTCTATATCTATGAATCCCATACTTAAATTTCTTTCAAGGTTGGGTCATATCCTGCTGAAACTTTATTTCTTTTCTTTAAATCTCTGAGTTAGAGAGCACATAATCAGCAAAAAATGCCTGTGGATGAGCATGCAGAAGATTTACATGCTAAAATCAAATAATAAAATAGTGAACCATTCCAGGCCAAAGTACACCTCAATTTGCAGCACTTATAAAGTGTTTCATAATAAAATGGTAGTAGGAACCAACCTAAGACTTGGAGGGTAGCAGAGATGAAAGCATTAGTGTAATCCTTAAAACTGTTTCTTGCTTTTTATTTTACATATTGTAAAAAAAAAAAAAAAGGGGGGGGGGCAGAAAACTAAATGTGTGTGGAAGTCATCCCAGTGTTATAAACCTTTCCCTGTTCCGTCTCAGCTATCAATCCAACATCTTACTACTTCTATGGCAAACGGCTCTCTGGAGATCAGAGTGCAAAACAACTCTATTCCATAAACTGACTTAAAGTTTTGGGTGAAATTGCAAACCTTCCAACCCAAGCTAATTTGAGTTCCTGGATTGACTCTCAGAGGACACTGAGAGGCTCATGAGCAGTCCTTCCTGGAGACTAGCTCCACACCACCAACCTGAGTGGCTAGATGGTGGAGAGTGGGTGATTTAGGGAGTGGTTGGGGATGAAATCTGTTGCAGTTCAATCAGCAGGAATGGTGGTATAGATCAAGCGTAAGCATTTTTACCAATATGTCACCTAATTCTGCTAGATGACACTGGTAGAAACTGGCACAGCTACTGGTGGAGCTTCACCAATGATGATTTTCACCATAAATGCTAGTGTAGATACAGTCTTATTTTTTTTCTTTCCCCAGAGGCTGGCTGTATCACTTCTCTGATACATCTGAGCTCTCTCAGGCACTGGAACACAATTTTTCAAGACTTGCATGAGTATAACAGGTCTAACCACCTATGGTATTTCTACACTACAGTTAAACACCTGTATCTGGCCCATGTCAGCTGATTCGGAGTTGGGCATATGCCTTCCCTGGCACTGCCGCCGACCCGCTGCTGGACAACTGGGCCACGGTGAGCCCCCCCTTTCTCGAGACCCCCCACTGCCTCCTCCACTCCACACCCAAGGCTCAGTCTGGCACTGGGTCTGGGGGTATTGAGTCTGGGGGGACAGTCTGGGGAGACAGCTTGGGCTCCTCTGGTTGGGGGGCCTCCCTCAGGGCTTTCCCTTTTATGGGGGGGGGTTGGGGGCTCAAGAGTGTGGGGGCAGGAAGAGTTGAGGCCAGCAGGCTAGCCTCCCCAAAGCAGGGGTTCATCTGCCCTCCGTGCTGGTGGGGCCTGAGCTAAGGGGCTGTTTAATTTCTGGGTGGACATTCGGGATGGGGAGGGTCCCAGATCTCAAGCTCTAGCCCAAGTCTAAATGTCTTCACTGCAATTAAACAGCCCCTTAGCCAAAGCCCCAGGAGCCCGAGTCACCTGACATAGGCCAGCAGCAGGTTTTTAATTGCAGTGTCAACATGCCCTTAAATAGTACCATAAATAGTACCTAATATGGATGGATAGATAGATTCAGGTCTTCCAGCTGATAGACAATTGAGCTAGGGATTTAGCACGAGAATCTACAAATTTAATCTGGAAATTTCAAGAGCAAAAAGAAGTGGTTCTACTCACTGACAAGTTCAGGGCAGTGGCCTGAATTCCATATGGATATAGATTTATGAGAAAAGGAAATAAAGAAACAGGGATATTTCCCGATAGTACAGAGTATTGCTTTTTAATCGAAAACACCAGTGCGTGTAGGGATTACAGTGTCTGATTATGCAGGGTCAGGTACTGTCCCAAGATAACTGTAGAGTACAGACAATTCATTTTAAAGTGAAGTTTCACTGTGGCTGGGTTGATAAATGCAGTCTGTATGCACTTGAATTAATCACCTGTAAGGAAATCTTTTTAAAGAGAAGCGCCTCAAGAGGATGCTCCTGGTAAGCAGTGGAAAATATAAATAAATAGGAAAGCTTTTGCTTGGTATTTCCTAACCATTGGGAATATGTATTTTAATTTAATTCAGGTATGAGTTTCACAAAAGCACATTTTAATATGTGATCAATGGCAGTCTTTGCTATTCAGTTCCTTCCTTTCTTCCTTCCTTGGAGCCAATAGTGTCTTTTGTCAGGGGATGCACTGAATGAAATGTGTGGGTTTTGACTGTGCCCTGTGTATGAGGAAGGCTAAAAGGTGTCATTTCTTTTTAAAGTAGGAACATCTGAGATACAACTGCAATGGTGGCTTCCATTGAATTGTTATGTGCTGCTGAACTCATGAATTCACCATGCACCACCCTTTTCCCTAGCCGAGCACTGGATCAGTAACTATGGTGATATATGTATTTTAAATGCCTACCTGGATTAGATGGGAGAGAGAGAGACTGAAGTTTTTGTTTGTATAGTGATTGCACAGCAGTGCAACTTTAGTTAAAAGGGTGTGCAGAGCCTATGGGAAAAAAAACATTTGTCCTTTAGTCACAGTGAAGAGGGGACATAAACAGGACAGCAAACACTTGTGGATGTGGGTTCAAATGATGGCAATGCATTAGTCCTACAGACACACAGAAAGATGTAACAGGGAAGTAAAAAGTCTGAGGATGTGTCCTTCTCATCACCTTATTTTTCCCTCCTCTTTTCCCCACAACTCAAAAAAACTTCAGGTTTATTCTGAGGCTTAGTCAAAAGTTTGAGTAATTTCTTACTAGGGTCACCAGATAGCAACTGTGAAAAACCAGGACAGGGGGTGGGGGGTGGGGGTAATAGGTGCCTATATAAGAAAAAGTCCCAAAAAACGGGACTGTCCCTTTTAAAAATGGGACATCTGGTCACCCTATTGCTTACTCTATCAAAACTACTGTGACTGCTGCAAAGACACATTCTCTGTGTTTAGGATGGTCAGAGGTATTTGAATAAAGTAAGACCTGCCTCAGACTTTTCCTTAAAACAAACTGGTTCTGCTTTTATTTTTTTTCCGAGAAAGTTTGGTCAAATGTGTGGTCTTGTTTTCGGCTTTTGTTATGTTTTTTGAGGGAAGCTGTTTTGGGAAAGTGGAGAGACAGGACAATTTCCAAGTACTTCTGCAATTCCTGTTTTTGGCATGGTGCAGAAGTGGAAAAATCACGACATGACAATAGCACATATCCTAATCAGGCTGGCCCTTGCATTGGTGCCAATGGAGCCGCCTCCTGGGAATCCCTGAGGCAGGGGCCGGATGCAGTTGCAGTCCTGTGCTAGCCTAAGTGCAAAATCAAGACACACCTAAGACTGTGATATTTCCAGCCCAGACAAAATCTGGAAGTACTGGAAATCCTTAAAGAATGAGAGTCTGATCTTACACCATTTGAATGCCAAGGAGGTTTGCAGAAACATCTAGATACTTTGAAGTCTAGCCGAATGGAACTTCCAAACTTAGTAAGATTAATTCATACAGGGTCTGGTCCCATTAAATGTGGAGTGCCCTCAACACCTAGTGAAATCAGTGGGATTGGAGGACACTCAGCATCTTGCAGGCTGTGCTCAGCACTTTGCAGGACAGGGCTCAGAATGCCTCTGTGCAGTTGAATTTCTGTGTAATTTGTGTGCACTCCTGCAACGTGGTTCCATCTGAAGTACTTACACTTCTACAAACACAATAGGAAGAATGATGATTTAATGTGTTCTGCTAAAGCAACATTGTCTCAATTTTTTTACTACTGTATTAGAAACTGTACTTATCATATTTTCATATGGTTTAAATTGTTCTGTATTTCTATCTCGTCTACATCCGGTGTTAAAGTAAAAATAGGTTGTAATGGACATCAGAATACACAGCTTGCTTATGATGCCAGCTCAGTGTGGTAAACATGAGAAATGATAAAAGCTGTATAAGTACCATAGCTCCTGAAACCTGGATTTGACTTAGCTCAGAGAATGTGGCCTAGACATACAAGGATAGATTCTTTTCTTGGCTCAGGTTTCATCTGTCCTGTCTGCACTAGTATTAAAGGGTGAGGAGGCAGGAGTGATCCTTTCAAGACTCTAATTGCGTAAATAAACATAAATTAATGATGATCTCAAAACTCAGTGTGGGTTAAATTAATGGCTCACAAACTTTTCCAGTAAAGCTGGAGTCAGTTTTGTACAAACCAGAGCCAATTTGTGCATTCATGTCAAAGCTGTGTAAAACCATGAGCTGAAACTCAAGGAAAGACATGGTCAAAGCCCTGCAAAATTGAAAGTTAAGTTATTTGATAGCTGTAAGAAACATACTCTGTGGATCCCATTAAAATCTTGACATTTACTTCCTCATGTTATTTACTTCATCTAGTGTTCTTGGAGCATTCTATAATTAGAATGATTACCACAAATACCCTGGTGAATTTAAAAACTGAGTGCCGGCAACCATGGTGATGCACATATGCAAAATTCCTCTTTATGGACAAGTCAAGACCCTGGGGACCCTTTTCCAATGGCTATTAAGGATGCACAGTAAGATAACAAAACTGGTGTAGTAAAACTCCATTGTTGTTGGTATGTGGGCAGGAGGGGAAGGAGAGGAGGAATGGTTGCTGATTTAGAAGTTCTCAGGTCATTGAAAATTATGTATAATATGTCACTATACAAACAGCAAGTACAAAATGGAAAAATCTCCCCACTATTACATTACTAAAATTCAGGTAATTATTACTGCCACAAACCCAGAAATTTTCCTTTCTTTGGCCAGGTCCACACTACAGCGTTAAATCGATTTAAACAGCGTTAAATCGATTTAACGCTGTACCCGTCCACACTACGAGGCACTTAAAATCGATTTTAAGGGGTCTTAAAATCGATTTCTGTACTCCAGCTAAACGAAAGGAGTAACCCTAAAATCGATATTACTAAATCGATTTAGGGTTAGTGTGGACGGAAATCGAAGTTATTGGTCCCATTCTTTTACTGAGCTACCCAGAGTGCACCGCTCCGGAAATCGATGGTAGCCTGGGACCATGGACGCACACCACCGAAGTAATGTGCCCTAGTGTGGACACGTAAAATCGATTTTATAAAATCTGTTTTATAAAATCGATTTTATTAATTTCGATTTTACTCTGTAGTGTGGACGTGGCCTATGTGATTATTTTGCAACAATAATTTACCTTTTACCTGCAGGCCATTGGCAGTAATCACATAGAACAAAAGGTATGGACACAACTGTTGTATCCCGTGTACGAATAAACATGTTTGCCAAGCTCACCAGTGGAGACAGATGGCTTCCCCTCAAGGCATCTGCAGTGCTCTCAAGCAAAGGGCTTCTCCATGGTGCAGTTAGTAATACTGTTTGTTTAATCTTTGCCTCCCTGCATTTAGTATATTTAGTAACATTGTGCTTGCATTTAAAAACAAAACACTAATGCGATAATGAACACACTTAAATGTAATTCTGTTTGCATCTGGGAAGCATCTGTAATATCTGTTACTTATTGTTTTGTGTTGTGTAGTAAGTGGAATTAGCCAATTAGATCTTCTCTTTAAGAAATCTGCAGCACCGTGAGGAGGAAAAGATTATCAGTTTAGGCCTATGCAAATAGGTGCTCTTTTGACTGTCAGCGGCTAGCGATGTGGACTGTTGGTGACCAAACCATGACAGCAGAAACCTTTCTAATGATAGTCTTACCAGCTGCTGTATGTCAGCTCCAGCTCCAGCTATACCCAGGATGCTCCACTCCAAGTCAGTCTTCCTATGTTGACTTCATTCTTGTTCTTAAATATTGAGTAGTGATGCTTCAAAATAGGCGTATTAGCCTTTGCCTGTCCTATTTTGAATTACATACAGTTTTATTTATTTGTTTACATGACGCTGTAAATACACAACAGAGAACTGAACAGAGTTTATCTCCGGTTCCATGGTATAAAGGTTGGATTCTTACTCCAGTGAAAGATTTTTGGGTGTCTAAACAATGGATTTTTTTTGCACTGTCAGAGCAATTGAGAGGAATACACTGTGCTGTTTTTTTAAAAATGGTATGTATTTTTAGTAATTTATAACCAGGCATCATATGTTTCCTTTAGTATCTATTGTGATGGGAATTAGTGACCTAGAAATGCCACTTCTTACAAAGTACCATAAAAATACATATGATATTCCCCATTGGATTATAGGATAAAACATCCCTTTGATTGGATGTCAATAATAATTGTTACATATGCACTATATACACTGTTACTTTTAAAATATTAATTTTACAAACTTTTAAACTGTTTAAAATGGACAATACGAATGGTAACGTTGTAAATAAACAAATCTACTCTCTGTAGGCCTCCAGGCAAGTCAAACTTACAACAGCATTTTTAAAAGGTGATATTAATGCTGTCTTATTTCCATTTTGTAAAATGTTAGAGGCCATTTAACTTGAAATAGCTGAATAGTACCTGATATAACTGTGCATGATTGTTTGCTTTGATATTATGAAAGAAGCAAGGCAAATGTTATATATGACTGAACAGTAGGTTCTCACAGGTCATGATCTTGTTCTTCTGATCTCTTCACTGTTCTTGCTTGATGTTACCTCTCATCAGCAAATAATTAGCTACAGATGAGGGAGTAGCCAGCTTCTTCATGGTCCTGTCGATATGCCCCTCAAAAACTTAACTGTGCATAGTATCCAGCTCTGTGTGTTGTGATTTGGACCCGTAGTGAAGGCTGGTAATCTCTTGGAGTGGGTTTTGTGTAGGTCAGGTCTCTACTTCTTGTGGTGTTTTCCTTTGTCTCACTCTAAAGTTTTGTGCAGACCACTGAAACATGTAGCGGGTGCTATGTACCTTAACTTGGGTTATCTGGTTTCGACATGTTTCCAGAGAGCCCTAGATGGGGGTACTGGTATTCTATTCTTTATGCCCTGAAAGGAAATCATTATCCACCAGTTTATAAACCCTGAATAGAATAAAATGAAATACAGCAGGATTCTGTCACAGTAGTGAAGTGTGCTAAATGAAACCCTAAAGCAGACAGAAATTTACTTTATAAAAAGATGCAGGAGGAAATAAAATATCACATGAAATGTGACCTAGCACCTGAAGACTCATACGATCTGCCAGATGTTTTGGAAAGAAATAAATCCATATTAAGATCATCTCCCTCTAGGGCTAGAGCTGGAGACTACAGTACTCCCTTAGTTAAAAGGAAGGACAGAGTTCCCAGAAGTATTATGCCTGAGACAGGATCTCCAGGGGAGCATGGCTGTTTGTTACATCCGTTGAAAAAAAATGCAGCATATTACTCCACATGACAGGCCAGCACCACTGGCTGGTGCAGAGAAGGGATGGGTCTTTGCTCCCTGCTCCATCCCCTATTGTGAGTAGTATTGGAGATCCAGGTCCTTGCACTTTAAGCAATATCAAAATACATGGAATTACAGCCAGTTTTTAGCAGGAGGCATTTAACCAAGAGAACTTCAAACTATAGACACACGCAAAAAAAGGCTTCCATCCACCCTGAGATCCAGCTTTGTGTTTCTTTTTTATCTGGGGCCACATTGTCAGGAACTCGATACAACACACAGAAACACTTAAGGGCTGAATAACAGATGGCCAATATACAAACAATTACATGCAGGGGCACAGTGTTGAGAGGCTTCTTTTGTCCCCATCCATTTCCCCCTTCTACATCCATACAAAACCAGGTACCATTTTCTGTTACACATTTTCCCTTTGCCATTGAAATTAACTTTTCTGTGTATGCATCTGTATATGTGAATGGGAGCCAGGGGGATGGAATAGGGAGGGAAATCCTTTCTCCTGAAACAAAGCTCCAAAGAGTTTCTCCTTGACTTAAACCTTTCCTTGATTGGAAGATCTGTTTCCCTTTGCTCATGATCAGCGTTGCCAAGAAATACCACCTCCTCCTGTTTTTGTAGACGTGCAGCTGGTCATCTCTTGGATGATATGGGAGTGTCTGTGGTCAATATGAGAGCAATCTGGAGAGCAAATATTCAGCCTAATGTGCAAGTGCATAGTTAGGAGAGCACATGTAATACAGTATTAGTCTTATAGGACAGCTAATACTATTTGCATGTCAGCCGTTGCATGAACTGTCTTGAATAAAACTGCTGAGAACTAGCATTTGGAAAGGTGAGGAGGTGCTGTAAACCGAAACTGCAAGCCAAGGGATGGAAAACAGGCATAGCTGTCTCAAACCTTAGGGTTTTTGTAACAAGTTACATGCAACACTCCATTACAGTGGGCCCAGGACTAACTTTGGAACCTGCTGCTTACCGATCTCAGCAGCTCTGCTTAGCTGCAGCAGTTCTACTTGGCAGTTTAAATGAGCTTCTGTGCTGCAGTTGCTTCAGCAGAGAAGATCAAAGTCTCCATCGCAGTGCGTTGATTCTGCTGCAGATGGTGCAGTGCAGACATGTTTGAAATTTACTGCTGAAAGAAAGACCTGCCTTTAACCTGCCAGCTTATCTCCATCCTGTTGCTGGGAAAATAAGATGTCACACAGTCATAGTGAAAGAGTCAAAATGTCAGCTGGTAGCATATAAGATTTAGGAATATGCTACCAATTAGCTGAGAGCAGTGACTGATATTCCCCCTACCTAATGGTGCTTTGAATTTGAGGCTTATCCTTTTTGCAGTGAGAGTCTGGAAATATCTTTGCCCATCTTACAGTGATAGCACCTAGTTGCCCTTCAAGCAAAAGAACAGAGACTCTACAGGCAACTGGGATAGCAAAGGGACAACATTTGATAGGCAGGGCATATATGAGGATAGTTTCTAGAGATCAGCCTTCTCCTGGGTTTCCCCTTTAAATTTGAGGGTTTTCAGATCCTTCTGCAGGTCTACAGTGTTAACCCACCAGTGTACGGGGAAACTTGCCATTCCCCATCTCCTTGACATCAGACCAGTTGCACGTTGCAAGCAGTGCTCTCCATTCTCTTCAAAGCCAACAGATGGAGATTGGGCATGAGAGAGGGAAAAGGGAAATACCAATACCACTTTCACAAAAGGGGAATAGGGAAGAAGGCATGGAAGTCATCCAGAAGTTCAGAGTGGCTCTGCTCCCATCTGCCTTTTCACCTCTCATGAATAATGCATCAACTCCTCTCTGCTTCCTTCCCCACCCCCCATCTCCTTCTCCCTATCCCTGCAACATAGGCTTCCGGGAAGGAGAGTCAAAAGGCCCCAGTGATGTTGCCATCCAGGCCACAGGTCTGGGAAGAAAGAGGAGAAGAGTGGGTCATGAAGAAGACTCTCCAGAGCTGCAGGAGCACCAGCTGGGAGGGGCTCCACCAAATTAATTGAGATTAGGCTGGCAGGATACAGAAGGAATGAATTGGTACTGGTGTACTTGTGAGAGGCTGGAAGCCCTAGCACTGTTAGGGAGCACTTAATATAAATGTGCAAAATTTATACAAGTTTAAAATCTGTTGTTTGTTTTATTGTCCCAGGTCTGAGCCTGGCTGCTGTGCTCTCTGCATCCTCTCTCCTTCTCTGTCCCCCCAAAAGCCATTTCAGGCACAGCTTGACACCTGATATTTAAAAGGATTCTATTATGTGAGAAACACTAAATAAGCAGAGCTGTTTTTCACAGATGGAGTGTGCTTCACTGAGTGTAAACTATAGTGAAACTAAAGACATGCACCTTTATCAGGGGGGGTCCCTTCTCTCCTTCATATGCACGTGTGACTCCTATTGCCATAAAAGGGAACTTACATCCATCATGTGAAAGTCTTGCAAAAATGACTTCTTCAGAGATGAATCTACTTGGGTAGCCAGCCATTGAATTTCCCTGATATACAAAATGTGATACTGTAGTGAATAAGACCACAAGCTAGCACTGTGGTTTACCTAGCTATTCATGGCTTATATTTGTTTGCTATTATCTATGGAAAAATTATTCTCTAGGGTCTGCCAGTTTGTTTAAGACCAGCATATGTCTTCTGAATTCTGAAGAGTATGTGAGCACGCTTTCCCTCCTTCCCTGTTTCAAACAGGAATATAGATTTCATCTTCACACGTTATAATTATAAGGAACTTGGAAGTATCTACATGTCTTTGCTAGTCACACAGTACAATTTATATCTTTCATCCTTTTTGTTTTTTTAAAGTAAAAAATGTTGGTGTCATTACTGTTGTTCTTTTGAGTCTAGCCAAGTGAAATCCTGTCAAGTAAAACCTTACAAACAGAATTCTGAACTGGATGAATCTGTTAAGCTTTCCCAGGGGAATATATTCCACTCTTTTAACAACAGCCTCTCAGATGCTGGGAGAGTAAAGTTCTGTTAATTGAAAAGATTGCTAACATGGATGAATGAAAGAAAGAAACGTGTTGGGGGAGATTTTAAATGTGCTTGCCACTTTCCAGTTACCTTTACCTTAGAGCTGGACTCCAGAAGGAAAAGAGAATCGGGGGTAGCTGGGATGGTGGGCGGAGGGAAGCTCCTATTTACAGCTTCAGACTACCCATTTTGATTACAGTTCAGCAGCAAGCAGAGCCATCAGGTCAGTGGGGCTATATTTGTTATGGATGTCATTAGCATGGCAGAACACGTCTGAATATTGCCATTTGTACTCTGTGCTGCAGCTTTAGAAACCACATGTAAACAGAACCTAGAATGACCAGTTCTGCTGCTCTAACCAAACAGATTAGAAAAATACGTCTCCTATAAGTGATGCAGACAGAGCTGAATTTTCACAGGGTTTTCTTTTAAAATCAGTTTAATTTAAAAAAACTTTAACTAAAACAATGATTTGGAGTGCATGGAAACTGGGAATAGGTACAGTACGATGAATTCAGAACTAATTTTCTTAATATGATCATTTGCTTATTTATTTCAAAAGTGCAGAATCAAATCTTTTCTGGTTCCATTCTAGCCGTTGGGAATTTTGTCACTGTTTCTCAGGGCCTGGACCTATGTCCATTTAACACAATTTAGTTGCTTTGTGTCAGAGGCTTGATTTCAAGGCCGGTTCAGCTGTAATTTTGAAAAACATAAATGCCCCTTGAAGTAACAAACAGATTGTTTAGCGGCAAATTGGACTTGCTTGGCTGATTCTTACTTAAGCTGGAGAACTGTTTGAAAGTGGGATCTAGTGAGATTTCTAGAATACAAAACTGAGTTGTTGATTAATGCACTAACTTGACACTTGGAGCATGTTCAAATCCTGCTAAAGGCCACATGTGTGACTATGTTGTGAAATCATTCATTTTCACATTACAAAACCATAATGCAAATCAGCATAAGACAGTCTCTCTTTAAGACTGGCCCAGGAGTGGAAATGTAAAAGGTTTGCACATTTACAGAGAGATGTTTGAGAATCTTGCTGAGCCCTTGTATGTATTCTAGCTGATGCTCTCAATCCATCGCTATGGAAGTGCTTGGAGTGGGGAGGAAGCAAGAACACTTCGATTGTGAGGCTATGCAAACTCTTTACAATCATCGAATTGTTGTGCAGTCCTCAATATGAACAGTTGTTGTGCTGTTCATATTGACTTTTTCTTTCATTCACAGCACTGAACAGTTGTTTTAGGTCTGTTGTAATAATTGAGCAGAAGACTGGCTCTTCCCTGAAGCATCAGATAGTGTTCACTTCTCTCGACAGGATGCCAAACTGCATGGTCTAATTTTCTATGATAGTTGATGAATCCCTGGATTTTTTTCCAATATGCTGCAACAAAATATCATATTATGAAATTCTTATTTTATTCCCTAAGGAGGCAGTGTGCTCCAGTTCTAATGGCACAGGACTGGGAGTCAGAAATGATTTCTCACCGCTGCTACTGACTGTGGTGACCCTGAGCAAATAATTTAACTGTTGTCCCTCATTTCCCTTATCTGTAAAATAGGAATAAAAGAAATTTCCCGGATCTGTAAAGCACTTTGAGATCTCTGAATGAAAAGTGTGATGGGTTCCCCGGGGTGCCACCTGGAACTGGGGTACCACTTAGCTCTTGACCCATCAGCCTGGGCTCCCTCTCACACTGTACTGCTGTGACAAGTTGCAAAGCCCTCCAGCCTGCATTTTCACCAACCTTCATACAAGTAGAGCCACAACCAGCTGCAGTTACATGCAGGCTCTCTGACCAGCCCCTGCACAGGAAGCCTATAGCCCAGGCAACTCCCCATGCATGCACCCCCTCTGGAGTATAAATCCAAAATTATACCATCTGGTCCTGCAAAGAGAACAGTACAGTGTAAGCTCATTAAGTTCACTTCCTCCCTCAATGTGAAGAGGTATATGCACCAGCCTTTGACCCTGAGTTATGATTCCCACACACTTCATTCCAACTCAATGGTTTAGATAAAACAAAAGTGAGTTTATTAACGACAAAAGATGGATTTTAAGTGATAGCAAACAGATCAAAGCATTACCTAGCAAATAAACAGAAAATGCAAACTAAACAATATATTAAATTGATTGGATATGAATTAGTAGAGTCTCACCCCAAGAGATGATACAAGCAGGCTGCAGATTCTTAGGGGCAAGCTGCACTTGCTTTGCAGCTTGGAATTTCCAGATGTTGCATTTACTGGCTAAAAATCCCTTTAGCCTGGATCCAGCACTTCCCCCAGTTCAATCTTTGTTCCTCAGGGGTTTCCAGGAGTCATCTTATGTGGGAAGTGAAGAACCCCAGATGATGTCACTCCCTGCCTTATATAGCTTTTGCAGGAACCCTTTGTTCCAAAGCTTGGTTTCCCAGACCAGTCTGTGGAAAAATACTGACATCCCAAGATGGAGTCTAGAGACATGTGGTCTGATCATATGTCCTTGTAGAGTCATAGCAGCCATTACTTAAAGGCTGTCTGTAGTATTCTCAGCAAGGTTCACCAGGTGGGAGATAAGCTTCTCCTGAGGCCTATTGTTCTTTCTAATAGCTCATTGCCCTGAATAGGCCCTTCCCAATCAGCTATCTAGACTGAAAGCATAATTGTCTAGTGGGCATTACCTAGGAGTAACTACATTTGAAATACAGATGCATAGTTAATATTCATAACTTCAGATACAAAAATGATACATGAATACAAATAGGATAATTATATTCAGCAAATCGTAACCTTTTCAATGACATCTCACATGACCCATCTTGAATAAAAGACATTATATTTATGTCATCATCATATCGTCATAATACCACTATGAAGAATATGGGGTGCAGTGTCACACTATGTAAGTACTAAATAGTAATACTGCTAAAAGAAATCTCTCTATCTCATCTCAAATAATTTTTTGGATCATAAAGGATTTCTGTCATACACCCAGATTATCACTCAATTCCAATTAGTACTGTAAAATATGTAAATTAGGATTATTGAATTTCGAGAACCAAAAATTGCAGAAAGCTTGATTCTATGTTCAAAAAAATTCTACCTCTACCTCATTTCAGGCTCCTCTTTCTACTGTTTTTGTTATGCACTTCTGCTTTTCATCTTCTGTCTGGGGCTGATACACATAGACAGATAAACAATCTGAATTTTTCCTTGCCATTCAATCCATTAGACTCATTATGTACTCTCCTTTTGGAAAAAGCCTTGGGCATCAACACTAGTTGCTCGTGGTGTCTTCATAGCTGATGACTTTTGTTATGATAGACCTGTTTTTTAATGATGCAGTTCTTCTTTCCATATCCCAAAACATTTCTGTTCTATTTCCACAAGTGAATAAATCTGCAAGTGTAAGACTTTTTTTTTTTCTTTCACTCATTTGTCCAGGGGTTTTCTTACAGTACAACTAGTTGAGAGTTACTCACATGAGTAGTCCCATTTGTAATAGAATTATTTGAATGAGCATGAATTAGAAGTGTACATCTGGACCTCTTATATGTAGAAAGTGTAAACTTTATACATAAAGATACTTCATGTGATGCAGGTAAGAAAACTGATGTGAACTATTGACACCTCATTGGGAAATGATCCAACTTTTCAGATCTTTTGCTAACTTTATATGCCAAAAATGGGTGACCTCACCTGGGAAAACAAATCCCCAGCATGATAGAGTTCTTAGAAGCAGTATTCTTCTCAAATCAGAGCTGAATTAAATTTTGGAACTCTTTCAAACTTGGATTTATTATATTGACATTTGATTGTGCAGCAATAGATTATTCTATTACATTAGAAACCCATCTTTTGAGGGAGGTTAATATCTCATTCATGTCAGACCACATAAGGCGTAAACTTGGTACATTGAGATGTCATTTTAAAAACTTTAGTGGGTATTTATTTTATGAAAAACTTATTTTTAAATCAGTTCAGTAGCTGTTGTTGATGCATCAAATGTGACAATTTGGGTGTAAGGGTTCAACATCAATAGCACAAATTAGAAAATTCAAAGTTAAGAGCTTTGCAACTGCCTCCTGCATTTGGTGCTGGAGAGAGGCAGAAACTCCCCGCAGAACTGTCCCACTTTCCAGGTACATCGGATGTTCCATTCTGATTTCAGTGGAATTCTGTCATTCCCAAGGAACACCACAATTTTCCAGAGTAGCACAGAAACTACAGAATAACCGTCAGCAAAGCAGCTAGGTATTGCTAAAGCCCATATGCAGAATATTGCCAAATGGAACTTAGATCCAGGGGACTTTGGACCCAATCCTGTAAACCAGTGGTTCTTAGCCTTTTCCATAAAGTAAACCCCTGTTACAGCAGGAAAAAAAAGGTGTTGGGACATGCCCTGGCCCAGCCATAATGAAAGGGAAGGCGGTTGAGAACCTGTGCTGAAACTGCTTCCAAGAGTGTTCTTGAGTAATGGACTCTTCACTGTAGTAAGCACTATGCTTGAAAGTGTTTGTAGTGTGAGTGACTGAGGAAGATAGACTGACTCAAAGACAACATAGCCTGGATTGAATTGTGAGGCAGACTCTTAAGAACATAAGAATGGCCATTCTGGATTAGACCAAAGGTCCATCCAGCCCAGTATACTGTCTGCTGACAGTGGCCGTCAGGTGCACCAGATGGAGTGACCCTAACAGGTAATGATCAAGTGATCTCTCTCCTGCCATCTGTCTCCACCCTCTGACAAACAGAGACTAGGGACACCATTCCTTACCCATCCTGGCTAATAGCCATTAACAGACTTAACCTCCATGAATTTATCTAGTTCTCTTTTAAACCCTCTTATAGTCCTAGCCTTCACAACCTCCTCAGGCAAGTAGTTCCACAGGTTGGCTGTGTGAAGAAGAACTTCCTTTTATTTATTTTAAACCTGTTGCCCATTAATTTCATTTGGTGGCCCCTAGTTATTACATTATGGGAACAAATAAATAACTTTTCCTTATTCACTTTCTCCATGCCACTCATGATTTTATATACTTCTATCATATCTCCCCCTAGTCTCCTTTTTTTCCAAGCTGAAAAGTCCTAACCTCTTTAATCTCTCCTCATCTGGAACCTGTTCCAAATCCCTAATCATTTTAGTTGCCCTTCTCTGAACCTTTTCTAATGCCAGTATATCTTTTTTTGAGGAGAGCACAGTTGTACACAGTATTCAAGCTGTGGGCATACCATGGATTTATATAAGGGGAATAAGATATTCTCCATCTTATTCTCTATCCCTTTTTAAATGATTCCTAACATGCTGTTTGCTTTTTTGATTGCCACTGCACACTGCATGGTCGTCTTCAGAGAACTATCTATCCATGATGACTTCCTGATTAGTTGTAGCTAAATTACCCCCTATCATATTGTATGTATAGTTCAGGTTATTTTTTCCAATGTGCATTACTTTACATTTATCCACATTAAATTTCGTTTGCCATTTTGTTGCCCAATCACTTAGTTTTGTGAGATCTTTTTGAAGTTCTTCACAGTCTGCTTTGGTCTTAACTATCTTGAGCAGTTTAGTATTGTCTGCAAAGTTTGCCACTTCACTGTTTACCCCTTTCTTCAGATCATTTATGAATAAGTTGAATAGGATTGGTCCTAGGACTGATCCTTGGGGAACACCACTAGTTACCCCTCTCCATTCTGAAAAATTACCATTTATTCCTATCCTTTGTTCCCTGTCTTTTAACCAGTTCGCAATCCATGAAAGGATCTTCCCTCTTACTCCATGACAACTTAATTTACGTAAGAGCCTTTGGTGAGGGACCTTGTCAAAGGTTTTCTGGAAATCTAAGTACACTATGTCAACTGGATCCCCCTTGTCTACATGTTTGTTTGACCCCTTCAAAGAACTCTAATAGATTAGTAAGACATGATTTCCCTTTACAGAAACCATGTTGACTTTTGCCCAACAATTTATGTTCTTCTATATGTCTGACAATTTTATTCTTTACTGTTGTTTCAACTAATTTGCCTGGTACTGACGTTAGACTTACCAGTCTGTAATTGCTGGGATCACCTCTAGAGTCCTTTTTAAATATTGGCGTTACATTAGCTATGTTCCAGTCATTGGGTACAGAAGCTGATTTGAAGGACAAGTTACAAACCATAGTTAATAGTTCTGCAGTTTCACATTTGAGTTCTTTCAGAACTCTTGGGTCAATGCCATCTGGTCCTGGTGACTTGTTACTGTTAAGTTTATTCATTAATTCCAAAACCTCCTCTAATGACACTTCAATCTGTGACAATTCCTCAGATTTGTCACCTACAAAGGATGGCTCAGGTTTGGGAATCTCCCTAACATCCTCAGCTGTGAAGACTGAAGCAAAGAATTAATTTAGTTTCTCCGCAATGACTTTATCATCTCTTAAGAGCTCCTTTTGTATCTTGATCATCCACGGGGCTCACTGGTTGTTTAGCAGGCTTCCTGCTTCTGATGTACTTAAAAAACATTTTATTACCTTTTGAGTTTTTGGTTAGCTGTTCTTCAAACTCCTTTTTGGCTTTTCTTATTACATTTTTACACTGAACATGGCAGTGTTTATGCTCCTTTCTATTTACCTCACTGGGATTTGACTTCCACTTTTAAAAAGATGCCTTTTTATCTCTCACTGCTTCTTTTACATGGTTGTTAAACCACGGTGGCTCTTTTTCAGTTCTTTTACTGTGTTTTTTAATTTGGGGTATATATTTAAGTTAGGCCTCTATTATGGTGTCTTCCACATCCATTAGCCATATAAAGCCCATTGAAGTTAACGGTCATGACATTCTCAAAGAATTCTAGTATATTGTAGAGAGACTACTTTCCTTTACAGAAGCTGTTCCAGTTTGTGTTTCTCATATCATGTTGATCTAGGTGTCTTATACCAGTGGTCCCCAACCTTTTTGTGGCCAGTAGCACAGTCATGTTTTCAGAAGAGCGTGGCAGGTGCCAACAATTTTTCAAGGCTTATTTTGTATTTGTACATTAAATAATACAAAAAACATATTTAATATTACATAATATATGAATCCAGAGAGAAGCCCAGAGGACAGAGAACACTAGAGCCCGCAGCACTGTGTCCCCGGCAGGCGCAGGGCCACAGCTTCTCTCCCCTGCTGGGCACTAGGTGGGCACACATAAATGCTCCGGCGGGCGCCCTGGTGCCCGCGGGCACCACGTTGGGGACCACTGTCTTATACTATAAACTTGAAGTAAGGCTTGCTGATTTGCAACACCTAGAATAACATGTAATGCCTTCAATAAAGTTAGATACACCATCTCCTACTGTCCAGTTACCTAGTATACTATCTGTTTTTAATGAGAGATTGCATATTTTTTAAATTCCTTCAGAAGTTTTGGATGTACATCCTGCAATCCTCCTGACTCTTTGCTCTTGAAAGTGTTGTTTTGTTCATACCATCTCCTCCTCTTTTAATTTATCAGATCATAATTTTTAATGGAAACTTACTTTTGTGTGTATTGATCCATTTGTATCTCCCAACACAAAAGAAATAAAGCCCTCCCCCTTCCATCCATTCCTTTTCCAATCTTGTCTTTTTTGGGGGGAAGGGGATCAGATTTGTGATTTTTTTTTTGAACATTTGGAGTTAGCAGCACTGAATCCCTGACACTATTACCACAGTCATTAATGCAGAAAATGTGTATTAAAAATATGTAGAGCTTAAGTTATAAGACACTATTAGGAGTATTTTGGGATTTATTTTAGTTTTGTGCTTCATTAGTTTTCCAGCACAACTAAGCTTTAATAATCGGTGATTCAGTCAGACTTCCTCAACAGCAAGGTTAGGGAGCAGGCTTGGAGCTCACAGTCCAGTCGGAGTGGCTTGTGGCAATCCTGAATTCATTCCCTGGGCCAGGAGGACTAACTCTGCATTATTCACCCACCCACCCACTTACTCCTCCTGTGTGTCAGTGTTTAGACTGTCACAGGAAGGAGAATAGGAAGTGACACAGAATAAATCAACAGCCGTTGATCTGCACTGAATGAATGACACTTCCTCCCTATAGAGTGCATCCTAGTGCTGTTTGTGTTTGACTACGAGGCAACAGAGCTATCTTAACTGCTTCATTGTTGGTCCTATATGCCAGGAACTGTGAAGCCACATTCTATCCATGTTGACATCACAATGGAAAAGCTGAATCACACATGGCACAAACAGCAGAGTTGGAGGTCCATGTGCATTTTCCTCTTCATTTTGCCCATGTATCTCACTCATACAACATTTGTGAAGCTTTTAAAGTTATTTACTTCCTGCCTTCAAGACACGTAGGTAACTTCTGTTTGCCTCACTTGAGAGTTTTATGTACATAGTGGGGATGGGGCGAGGCAGGACAGAGGGGGCAGTTAGACTCCTATTAGATATATATGGGTGTGTAATTATCCAACCCAAGACTTTTGAATTGGTCTTTGCCTGTCCTTTCCCTGCAGTTCTGTAATGAACAGATGTTCCTTGGGATAAAATGCAGCAATCTATTTTACTTATTTACACCTTCAGATTGTTGTGCTGCATTTGCTCTCATTTAGTTCTAATGTGACAGAATGCCCTTCATACTGCCAATATAAGTAATAACTATAATGTCCTATGAGTCTGTCTTTATACATTCAATGAAATGACAGCCAAGCAACACACTAGTGGGCAACTGACCTTTTTTATGGTCTCTTAAATTTACATTCATTTCAACTCCACTGATTTTAAAAATGTGGATAATCTGGTTTAACACCTCCAGGCATAAAGGTTTTCCTATTTTTATGGGAGTTAGAAAATAATTTTGTCACTGGAACTTTTTAAAGCTATTCTTGGCAGGTATAAGAGTGTCCCTGTTAAAGAACATCTTTATTTTCCTGCAATAATATGAGTGGGGCTATAAATACAATACAAGACACAGCACTTCAATAAAATATCTCAATTGGGAAACCTGGATTATATGTTAACATATAATTAATAGTTCCACTTTTTTGAGGTATCTTGTAATAGGAGCAGAGCATTTTTTTCTGTCCATCCATGTTTCTTTCCGCCTCCCTAAAGTTTCTAAACTGTATTCTCAATGGAAGACAAACTTTTTTGCCTTCAAGGTCCACTTTCCACCCAAAGAAGATTCTGAAAATGTAAAATACAGATTATGCTGACTCAAATAAAATTTGTAAAACACCCTCACACCCCACCCTTCTCTCACACACACACACACGTACGTACATACGTACGTACGTTTGATGCTTCTTTATGTAATAACTAACACGGCTTGTGTGGCTTTGTGTAAAGCATTTAACAATTTAAAGAACTGAACAACAACGAAAAGGCAATGTGCCTTCTTTTTTGCTTCTTTCTGATGTGTGTATATAGAGGGCCTGGGAAGCTTTTATTTTGTTCAGTTTTTACCTTGGAAATAGCAGTAATGTCAAATCTGGTCTTTGATGTTTTTGCTAGATTTCCCCAAGGGTCTTGATAGATTACTGTAAAAAACATCTTTTTTTCCCCTCGGTAGAAAATTTTAACTAATCTGTTTTAAAACCCTATGTTTTGTCTTCACTGTTTAAAAAATGTGTGTTACACTGAGATGGCTAATGCAAGAGAGCTATCTTAATCTCTGTGTAAAAATTTAGTGGAGACCAGGCACAGGGCTGTCCTTAGGATTTATGGTGCCCTAGGCAGGATTATTAAACTGGTGCCCCTGTGCCTGACTTGATCTGAGCAACACAAACATAAGCTTACAGTATTGGAAAACTTGCCACATGCATGTTATTAAAACCAGTTTAACTTAATTAAGCATACTGTTGTGCTGATGGACTAGCACTAAAGAAGTAGCACTATAGAAAAAATTCTGATTTGAACGAATGATGCAAATAATATTTTTTTTTAATTTGTCAACATATTATTGGAAATGTATATGAAGAGGTATTGAAACAAGGATTTGTTTTTAATTAAAAGCAATCTTTCTGGCTTTTTGGGCTGCAAAATCAGTAATAATGTCATCGTATGACAAAGACAAAGTGATGTCTTGTTCGATTGCAAGAATAGCAAGACCAGTCAAGTGTTCCTGACTCATTGTAGAGCGGAGATAGTTTTTAATGAGCTTTACTTTTGAGAAACTCTGTTCTCCTGATGGTCCTGCTACAGGAATTGTCAGTAGAATACGAGTGGCAATGTACACATTAGGGGATATATATCAACAAGTTTGCTGGTACGAATAAACTGTACAATGTCCATCACTGATTTTGCATGTGGCAACATTGATGACAGTGTATTCAATTCTTTGTACAGTTCAAGTCCATTTAAATCAAAACTATCACTGTGCTTCAGGAGGCTCTCTAGGTTCTTGCACTTTGTCATTAGTTGCTCTTGTTTTCCTATTTCGTTGAATTTAGTCCCGCTCAGCCTGCTGCCAGCTGAGCGAATGGAACCCCAGACCGACAGTGGGTTGAGTGGCTCAGCCGGGGTCTCAGCTGCCGGACTGCTTAGCCCGCTGCCAGCCTGGGGTTCCTTGGGGGGTCCCCAGGCCAGCTGCCAGCTGAGCGAATGGAACCCCAGACTGACAGTGGGTTGAGTGGCTCAGCCGGGGTCTCAGCTGCCGGACTGCTTAGCCCGCTGCCAGCCTGGGGTTCCTTGGGGGGTCCCCAGGCCAGCAGCGGGTACTGAGTGGGGCCGGTGGCCGGGACCCCGGCTGGCAATGGGGCAGCAGTCAGAACCCCAGAGCATCAAAAATCAGCTGGCATGTCACCTTTGGCACGTGTGCCATAGGTTGCCAACCCCTGCTCTATACCAGTGGTTCCCAAACTGGGGTTCGTGAACCCCTGGGGGTTTGCAGAACGTTACAGGGGATTTGCCAGAAAAATTTCACTAATGGCGGCCAGAGGACCCCGGGCATTGGAGACAGCAGGTGGGACCTGGTTGCAGGGCAGACACCCTGAGCTCCAGGGAGAGCGGGGCCGGGCAATTTGGGCTGGCAGCCCGAGTCCCAGCGGTCAGCAAGGGAGCCGGCAGCCTGAACTCCAGTGCTCTGTGCGGGGCTGGCAGCCCGAGTAACAGGAAGAGTGGGGCTGGGCAGTTGGGGACAGAGCTCAGTCTGCCAGCCCCATCAGTGGGGGAGCCGGCAGCCCAAACCTCAGCCTGAGCCCCAGGAAGAGCGGTGCAGGCAGTTGGGACATCCATCACACTGAGGAAATTTAAACTTAAATCCCTGAAAATATTCATTTTTAGGAGGGGGTTCATGACACTTCACAATTTAGTGAAAGGGGTTCGCGGGCTGTTAAATTTTGGGAACCCCTGCTCTATACACTAGTAAGGAGATGAGCATCTTACAGTTGTTTGGAGGGTTCTATTTAGCAGTAACAGGGCTATATGAAAGTCAGTCAACATTTTTTGTTTTTCAGATGAAAACTGGCCCACTCCCTTTCCCATACCAAACTTGTCACAAATAATTGTCAACAACTTAATTTTCTCTTTTTGGCTAAGATATTGATTTTTTTAATTGAAATTGAATTCAGGATTGTTAGCAAGCATTTTTGGCAAACAAAATTGTTAAATGACAATCTAAATGGCAACACAGCACTGCTTTCATGCTTGGCTCACACCGCAGCCTGCTGGTCCAACAGCTGAAGTAGAGGAGGAGATAGGTGGAAAACTGCAGGACCCCAAAATCCACCTCTTAAGGTGCAGAGTGGCAACAGCAGCAGCAAACCCTCAGGTCCGATCACACGCCAATAGGCACCTCCGCCAGCCCAACGGACCATGGTGAAGTTAGCACAGCATCTGATCTCAGGGACGGGGCACCCATGGAGCCACAGCAGCTCATCCTGCCCTGTGCAGCTCCGCCCAGGGGAGAGATGCGCTCCCCAGCTAGGGTGACCAGATCTAGATGTCCTGATTTTATAGGGCCAGTTCCGATATTTGGGGCTTTGTCTTACATAGGCACCAGAGCCTATATAAGAAAGACTCCAAAATTGGGACTGTCCCTATAAAAGTGGGACATCTGCTCACCCTGCCCCATCCCCCTGTCTTGATTTTTTTGCACATGCTATCTGGCTATCCCCAGCCCAGTCCTGTGTGACCATTCCAATCCTGGCTGCTGCCAAGGAAGTGAGTTACTTTCACATTCATTCTTCAGCAGGCAGCCAGGGAGGGGAGCGGGGAGAGGGGGGTGCTCCGTGGGGGGAGGGAGAAAGGTGGGGTGCTCTGTGGGGCAGGGGGGAGAAGAATGGATGTTATGGGGGACAACAAAGGATACTTGCAGAGCCGCCGAGCCTGCCTCACCTCACACCGGGGGAAAGAATCACACTCACAGGTGAATTCCTTCCCCCACCCCTTCCCAGAGACCCCAGCAGCCAGTCCCCTCCCTCAGACTGTGCTGCATTCGGCTCTCTCTAGGACCCAGCAGCCCTGCTCTTACATGCTCCACTGCTTCCCGTCTGTCTGGCAGAGCGGTGCCCCCAGACCTAGTGGTGCCCTAGGCGGCTGCCTATTCTGCCTATGGCTAAGGACAGCCCTGACCAGGCACATATAGTCTTACTTTGAGGAAGCTAGTCGAGGTCATCCCTTAAACCCCTTGGCAGTGGTTTACCTCAACTAGCTATTGTGATGCTGGCAAACCAGGTGCCGGCTCTTGCCAAGACTGCACATGTTAGCTAAGAACTAAAACTCATAGCTGGAGACAAGAGAAGTTCACCTGTATGTTAGGTGAACATACAGGTTAGAGTGAACCTTGTTTATCCAATCCAGTTGGGACTGGGACCAGATTGGATAATCAAAAATATGGATAATCTGGAGAATGGGAAAGTGCCAGGCTGCAGCGCCATCTAGCAGCCACAGGAGAGATTGCCGGCTTCTGCACTTGTGGGTGCTGGTTGTTCTGGAGAGCCAGTTAATGGAGGGTCAGATAAATGGGGTTCTACTGTATTCATTTTATAAGAATATATTTAGTGTATAAACTCCATGAAATTAATGTAAATTGATGCATGCATTAATCTCATGTGAAAGGCTAGGATTCTATCTATAACAAAATACGTGCATTTTGCCTTTATAACTTTGAAAATGTTTGCTCTGAACTTGTGGGCACAGGAATGGTCCGCCACCCATCCAGAAGGACTATCAAAATCAGATGGGCCATTAAGGAACATCATAATACAAAGGGTTTGTTAATTGCCCTTTTGCACCTTGGAAGTGCTATGTGCAAGGAAGCTTGTTTACGAACTTCGAAGCTGAATGAAGGAAATAAAACCATCACAGGAAAAAAATTCCATTTCTCTTTGCTGTTTGAACTCTAACAAGGACAAAGGCTCTAAAATGAGGCAGAGATCTCTAGGGGTTACATCTGGCTCCCTCCTGAAAGACATTTTGAATTGACAGATCACTACAACATTGTCACTCTTTAGATAACTCATTTGTGTGTATATATGTTTGCTTGCTTTAAACTGTAAATAATTCTCTTATTTTTTCCTATTATTTAGTTTCCTAGTTGGATAGTTATTACAGGACAGGCTACAGGCATTGTGTTTAGTGTAAGATCTAGGGTACCAATTGATCTGGGATAAGTGACTGGTCTGTTGAGAGTGGAAATAACTTTAATTGTTTGTGATATTTGGTGTAAGTGACCATTTATCAGTAAATCCAGATTGTCCATGTAGCAAGATAGACTAGAGAGTCTAAGAGGACTGTCTGACTCCATGATAAGACTGCTGTAGTGTGGAGGGATAGCTGAGTGGTTTGAGCATTGGCCTGATAAACCCAGGGTTGTGAGCTCAATCTTTGAGGAGGCCATTTGGGGATTGGTCCTGCTTTGAGCAGGGGGTTAGACTAGATGATCTCTTGAGGTCCCTTCCAACCCTAATAATCTATGATCCAGCAGTTCACATTTGTTACCAAATTGATGTGTTCAATAATTAGATTTCACCACCATTTTGGGGTGTCTGCCCTGTTTCAGACAGTCTGCGCTGAAGTAGGGACTCATAGTCGTGAGCCACTCCAGACAGTGTGACAATTTACTTCAACTAGCTATATCATAGTACAATACTACAGAGCCTTGTCTTTGCTAGGGCTATGCATCACTGTGTAAAAACATGTTTTTTTTCCCTTCAGTGAAGAAATAGATCGGGTATATTGTATGTCAACATGCCTGTAGGATTCACCTCAGACAACTAATATATTTAAATGTAATTTGTCCTGTCTACACTAGAGTTAAATGTGTTCATTAAAACATTAAAATATACTGTTCATCCTGGTCTAGGCAAGCCCAGATGTTTTGGAGATATTTACTGTGAGTTCTGACATCTTAACTAAAAAGAGAAGGTGTTTGTTTGACTGTTTAAGAAAGGGTTCCTCTGTTGAAAATGTTAAGCACATTGAAATTAAATGGTCTGAATAATAATCCCTTCTCCTCTCAGTTGCTCAACTTTCACTCTTTTAAATCTTGCAATTTCATTAGTTCTCCACTTATTATAGTCTTTCAGCCCACATAGAACCTAGATTTCTAATGTAAAAAAGTAACAGGACATTTAAACACTAAACATTCTTTGATGTGTATATATTCCTATCATAAAGAAGCAAAAAAAGGTAATGAACCTCTTTATTTTCTGTTTTGTAGGTCACTATTAAAGATTCTGAATATCCTTGAATATAGAAGATCTTTTTTCTTGTCATATAAATGCAGGCTGACTTGCTCCAAGTTTGCCTTTCAAGGCTGTCTTAAAGTTCGTGCTATAAATTGCGCTCTCGAGAGGAAAAAATTATGTCATCCCTATGAGATCTCTTGCGTGAGTGACAAATCTCATCAACGGGATCTGAATAGTTGAGCATCATTTTATCTCTGTATTCATCTATTTATTTTGTCTTAGTGTATTTGGTAGAGAAATCCACATGAGAATGTGCCTGTTTCTTGATGACAAAAGAGGATACAAAATAGATTTTAGGAAGTGTCGAGAAGGCAGTCACAAGAGGTGTGAATCTAACCATTGAAAATAAATTATGCCATAAGGATTAATTTAGACCTTGTCTAAACAGGGAAATTGACCAGTATAGCTATTGCAGAATAGCTGTTCCAGAAAAGCTCTCTATGTGGACAAACTATTTTGGAATAAGTCACTTTTTTCCTGGAATAGTGTTTACATGCAGAACTATTGCAGAATAGCTACTCTGGTAAATTTCCCCAAGTAGACAAGGCCTTAGAACAGCTGTTAGCAAAGAAGCTGCATGTCAATCTGGCAATTAAATACCCACAAATTGTTGACTCAGGTTATATATTTATATCAGCCTATTGGCCCTCATCAGAACATCTTAAAAACATTCAAATTGACAGTAGAAATTTTTCTGCTCTAACATTAACTGAACAGAGGACCAATGGAGTAGCAAGAATATTTCTTGCAAGAGATGTATAGATTGTAAATGATACTTGAATTTTGAATCCTGCTAACTATATTGGAATCTTTATGAGGTTGAGAGCTTGTCAAGCTCTCTGTGAGAGAAAGAAGTAATATGTAAATGATAAGGATATTTATACTGTTCCCCTCCCTGCCTCCTCCCCCAGGGTTAACAAAGACCAGGGAGGGAGTTGAGGAACACACAGAAAAGAAAGCCATGCAAGGCTAAGAAAAAACAAGTGGAATCAGTTGCTTTTACTCTGATTTCTTACTCACTTGTAAACTAATTTATTTCCATACATTTGCTACTGAAGTCACAGTGGTGTTTAGGGACTCTGATTAAAACACTTCACCAGAGTGGGAAACCAACATGACTGTTCTGTGAATAAACCTAATGCACTTCATGCCATCCTGAATTTGTTAAACTATCATTATAGCCAAAATCCAACATCATCTTGGTATTTTCATAAAAATTCAATTAATTATGTTCCTATTAATATTTAAGGTCATTCCTAAAGAATGAAAATGCTTTCTCTTGTTGTTGTTGATGTGCTGAATAGGATTACTGCCGGGGTGAAAGTGAGCCGGTACTCTGTACCGGTAAGAACCTGCACCGGCCCATACCCAGCCTACTCAGTGCTGCCGCAACAATGCTTTAATGTACCTGTCCCCAGGGCCAGCTCTAGGCACCAGCAAACCAAGCATGTGCTTGGGGCAGCACATTTTCAAGGCTGGCTTTCTGGCCATCTTTTGCTTCTGGCGGCAAAACCCTAGAGCCGCCCCTGGCAGCAGCAGCGTGTCATGCGCAGGGGGAGCCCTGGGGTCGCTGCGATTCATGCAGTGGGGGAGCAGCGCCCGCACCTTGTGGCTGGGCCGGGCAGGCTCCGAGCAGGGGACACTCAGGCTGTGGGCCACTCCAAAGGGCACATGAAACTGCCTGCAGGTGCCACAGGGCGGCTGCCTCCCAGCACCGCAGCCGTGGCTGTGCGAAGCAGCCCAAGCGCCCAAGGACTGCGGCATGGCGGCCAGAAGCAGCAGCAGCAGAGAGGCCATAGAGGGCAGGGCGCTGCCATGCGGGGCCCGCATCCCACTCTCCGGTGCTCTGCTCCCTCTGGAGCTAACCTGCCCTGGCTCCTCAGCACCCTGCCAGGGCAGTCCCCCGACTCTGCCCTCCTGGGTCCCAGACGGTCCTGGAGGCGGGAGCCCTGGCTGGAGGGACCCTGTGCTGAGGTGTGGCTCGGGAGCCCCACTGCTTACTCCGACCCTGCCAGTACCGGACCGGCTGGAGGTGAGGGGAGATCGGGCGGAGTCAGCACTGGTGGGGGGAGCCCAGCACTGGGGCGGCAGGGGGTGCGGGTTGGGGGAGAAAGAGAGAGCCCAGCGTTGGGGCGGCAGGGGTGCAGGTGGGGGGAGGAAGAGAGAGCCCAGCACTGAGGTGGCAGGGGGTGCGGGTGGGTGAAAGAGCCCAGGGCTGCCAGAGGTGGGGCGGTGGGGGCAGCCAAAATTTTTTTGCTTGGGGTGGCAAAAAACCTAGAGCCTGCCCTGCCTGCCCCTTTTGCCTCCCCTACAGGCAGAGCCGCCGACAGGGGAGGCAAAAGGGGCAGGCAGCGCTTTAAGGATGGTCCTTTGCCGCAGCAGCGCTTTAACGTTGCTGTGCTACCCCCCTGCCCCCCCTCGTTGGCGGGGCTGTTGGTGGGGGTGGGACGCAGCAACATTAAAGCACTGCTGTGGCAAAGGATCCTGCAGTGCTTTAATGTCTCTGCCCCTTTTGCCCCCCCATCCACCGATGGGTGGGGGCAAGGGAGCAGCTGCCCTGGGGCCAGCGATTTAAAAGGGCCCGGGGCTCCGGACACTGATGCTGCTACGTCAGTGGCAGTATCTGGCTCTCTGGGCCCTTTCAATCAACACGGGAGCCCCAGGTGGAGCGGGCAAAGGGCTGGCTGGGGGATGCTGACCTGCAGCCCCGCCCCTTCCACCCAAGGCCCCGCCCCTTCTGGGGGCCAGAGCCACCCCCCGTACTGGTAATTGTCCTCAGTTACTTTCACCCCGATTAGTGCTCAGATATTTCCAGGTCTGTTCAGATTTTAATAATGCAGTCACATATTGTGTAATATTAATAGTAGTGTAATGAATTGAGGAGGGATCTGGGGTGGATTTCTGCACAATATGGTTGTGTCCTGATGCTGCAAAGCAGCATGGTGATGATGTGTCAAGTGTCATTTATATTGTGACATCTTGATACTACATTGTGCATTGCTGCCATGATTTGTGCAGCTCACTGTGTAACATTCAATGTAAATTTTATGGGCTGATTTGCATATATGCAAATTATTTGCAGTTAATCATCAACTTCTGTTTAAATCCTTTCGTGGTGAAAACTGATGTCTCGAGAGCCCTGCTGAGTTAAGCCTGTTTATCTATAGGGCAGTAGCAGAGCAAACTTCCCACACTGCCTTCCACTATGCCTCATACTTGATGTTGAGGACAAAGTTCTCTAGGAGTAAAAGCAATAATTCAGTCGAGTTACTGAACTATCAGTGACTGAGAATCTGCTTGTGACTCTCTTCTCTTGCACTGATTTTGGATTTCAGTTGCTGTGGCAACTGTTGTCATACACAAACCTAGCTAGACTGACACAGACAGGCAGCTCATCTCTACGTCAGCTGTGAAGGATTCCCCTCCCTTTCCCTATATTATGAACTCTGAGTTGGGTTTGTCTTATATTGTCCTCTGCTTAATAAAGGCAAGGGACATAGTTTCAGAGTAAGCACAACAAAAGGTATGCTCTTTAACCTAAACAATGAGAACTTGTAGGAAAGGAGGCCTGATTCTCTTCTCTACTGCTCATCTAAGTGCCAGCTAGGTGGGCCTCCATCATGCTACTTTGCAGTATAAACATGACCGTAAGCATGTTCCTCTGAAATTTGCTAAAGCCACAGACATGTCAAATTAAATTATGTTGTACCTAGGTTAACTGTCAGATAAGATGCCACCATTTAAGGAGATGGAATTAATTAGAGCCTCCCCCATTCAGAAGAAAAAAAATCCAAATTATTTACCAGTAGACAAAAATAAAGGTGAACATTTATGTTCCCTAAGTCTATGGTATACAATAGCCATACATGAACTGCTTCTGAGCTTGAGTATTTGGTCAAAGATTGCATTTTGTGAATGTTCATGTTATTAGCCTTAACTTGGCTTTCTTATTTGGATGCAGTTTGCACTTCTTCCCTATTCACAATTGCTCCGTAGCTACTCTGTTTTTAGACAGATAGCATTATGATGTATTTTCCTCATGACAGCTGTAGGAATATCAATGGGTCGACATGACCTGTTTAAAATGCCACCGAAAAACAAAGACAACTTCCAAGCAAATGGGAAGTCAGGGGGTCTAAAATGGAAAAAAGTAGGTTTGCAACATTCTTTACATTTTTAGGTCCATCTATTCTATATGCTTCTAACCTCAAGATGTTTTATCCATTGCTGTCACATCAAAACTCCATCCAGTTATAGATGCCAGTTTACAAGAATGTATGTCATTTTTACAGGCACACACAATATATGCAAAATCTTCGTGTTTTGTATTTTTTACCTAAAACCCATCGATCATGGTTACATGACCAAAATTAGGCAAAATTATTGCCTTCACTTTGGACAGTAGAAAATACAATTGCAGACCTCCAGAATTATGACTGGTATCTGCTGCAAACACCTGGCAGAATTCAGCACTTGCAGTCATAGAAAACCCTGTCCTGGACACCTATTGGGTTTCTTCAAACACATTGGACTTAAAATACTACTAAGTGCTATGGTAATACAAATAATATGTAATAATAAATTACACTGGCTGAGAAAGCAACAGCAGTTTTAAAAAACAAAAAGCCTTCAAGTGAAAAAAGCCTTTCCCTCAGCCTCTATTATGGGGCAATATGCCACAACTAATTTCCCCCTTTGGGTAATATTTTATTGCTGTTGTCTTTAGATCCAAGACCTTATTGTGCCTGAAAATATAGCCATAAATTTGAGTATTTTGTACAGTAATAGCCCTTTGTGTTGCAGTTGTGACAATGGGATTTATCACTAGCACTGTTGCTAGTTGGAAATTCTGGACTAAGTTTTCCACATTAGGCAAATTGACTTCAGTGTGTAACAGAGTAGAATTTGGCTCACTACTTTGTATAGTTAATTACTTCAAACATTATTTTGCAATTGCTGGGCCAGATCATGCCCTCAAAGTATATCTCAGGTAATTCCATTGAAAGCAGTGCAGTTATTTACATTTAAACTGGTTTTATTTAGAAGGAATTTGGCCTGCTATTATTAATTTGGAAAACTTTCTTCCTTTCGGAGGTCCAAACTAAAAAAAACAAACTTGTGTTCTAATCAGGGGTTAAACAGCTAATGCCTGCACATGAATATTATTAACCTAAAAATAAAGATGGGCTGTTTCTAAAATAAACAAGATTATTAGGCTCTGGATACATAACAAAAATGCTTGTATGCTATAGTCCTATAAGGAATTCCCTGCATTGAAGGTCAAATTCCATTGAATAACATCACTCCAAGACTGGGGATGTTTAAGAATTCCAGACTGTATGTGTGCACGACATTTTCCCCTCATTTCACTAACACTTCCATCTCAGTAATGGTCCCATTTCCAGCAACAAAGTAGGCGATGAGAGTTGCCTCTTATGTATCTTAGGACAGTATATGTCTCATAGAATCATAGAAATGTAGGACTGGAAGGAACCTTGAGAAGTCATCAAGTCCATCCCCCTGTTCTTGGGCAGATAGGAAATTAGGCAGTAAACCAGGGGTGGGCAAACTTTTTGGCCCTAGGGCCACATCAGGGTTCCGAAATGGTATGGAGGGCGGGTATAGCGTATTAAATTGGTCCCTGTAGGAATGTGCTACTTATGGTGTACTACTTATGTCTGCTGGTCCTGCTGCTCTGAGTGGCAAGGTAAGGGGGTGGGGAGTGGAGGGGCTGGATAAGGGGCAGCGGGTGCTAGGGGGAAGTCAAGAGACAGGGGGCATTTGGATAGGTGTGGGAGTCCCGGGGGGTTGGGGCCTATCAGGGGTTTGGGATGTGGACAGGGGTCGGGGCAGTTGGAACAGGAAGCAGGAGGGGTTGGATAGGGGTGGGGTCCCAGGGGACAGTTAGGGGCGGAAGGTCCCGGGGGAGCAGTTGGTGACAAGGAGCGGGGGGGTTGGATGGGTCAGGGGTACTGAGGGGGCTGGGATGGGGCGGACAGAGGGTTGGGGCCAGACTGTTTGGGGAAGCACAGCCTTCCTTACCCAGGGTGTAGTGTATTACATTGCTCCCTGTAGGAATGTGCTACTTACAGTGTACTACTTAAGGCTGCCAGTCCTAGTGCTCCATAAGTAGCACATTCCTATGGGGAGCAATGTAATACACTACACCCTGGAGGCTCTTGCCACTGCGCTGCCCCGCAGGAGCTTGCAGCCCTGCCACCCAGAGCGCTGGCGGCACGGTGAGCTGAGGTTGTGGGGGAGGGGGGACAGCAGGGGAGGGGCAGGGGGCTAGCCTCCCCAGCCGGGAACTTAAGGGCTGGGCAGGACAGTCCCATGGGCCAGAGGTGGCCTGTGGGCCGTAGTTTGCCTACCTCTGCAGTAAACCAAGACCATCCCTAACAGACGTTTGTCCAATCTGTTTTTGAAAATCTCCTATGATGGGGACTCCACAACCTCCTTTGGAAGCCTATTCCAAAATTAACTACCCTTATGGTTAGAAAATTTTCCCTAATAGCTAACCTAAATCTCCCTTGCAGCAGATTAAGTCCATTCCTTCTTGTCCTACATTCAGTGGACATGGAGAACAATTGATTACAGTCCTCTTTCTAACAAGCCTTTAACATATTTGAAGACTGTCATCAGGTCACTCTTCAGTCTTCTTTTCTCAAGTCTAAACATCCCTCCCCCCATTTTTTTTAAACCATTCCTCACAGATCAGGTTTTCTAAACTTCTTAACATTTATGTTGCCCTCCCCTGGACTCTCTCCAGTTTATCTACATCTTTCCTGAAGTGTGGTGCTCAGAATTGGATAAATTATTCCAGCTGAGGCCTCACTAAGGCAGAACAGACAATGACTGTAGTGTCTTACATACAGCTCTCCTAGAATACTCTTCTTTTAAGCCACTATATCACATTGTTGACTCGTATTCAGTATGTGGTCCATTTATAACCCCCAGATCCCTTTCAGGAGTACTACTACTTAGCCAATTATTCCTCATTTTGAAATTGTGCATTTTACTATTCTTTCTGAAGTGTAGTACTTTTTACTTGTTTTCATTCAATTTCATCTGTTGATTTCAAACTAATTCTCTAATTTGTGAAGGTTATCTTGAATGTTAATCCTGTCCTCCGAAGTTCTTGCAGTCCCTCCAATCTTGGTGTCATCTGTAAATTTAAGTGCTATTATTTTGCACCCCTTAGCTGTTTGTCCGTGTTTCCTATTTTTATAGGATTCCCTTTTGATTTTCAGTCCATTAAAGAACGCTCGATGGGGCCATATGGCCTCTTACTATTATTATTATTCAGACTATGGTGATTCTCTCTGTAGTCTAATTGAATGGAATTTACCATATGAGCTGCAATCCCAAGACAGAAAAGAGATGCTGGAATGTCACATTAGGAAATTTAAAGCAAAGCGCTCAATTCTTTTCTCAGATGCATTACTTCAGACACAGAGGACAGACTTTGTACCACTCACTCCCCTGCTTTAATTATAAATGATGTTGGAAGCCATTTTAGTTTGTGTCAAAATACCTGTCGGAGGCACAGAATTTACTCTTTTCCAGGTTTCAGTAAGAATTCAGTGTGAGCCAATAAATAACAGTCAGAAGATTGTTTTGCATGACCTTAAGAGACAGTTTTCCTGCTGTAGCTCCACTGTTGTATTAAAACCATGTCTACATATATACTATATATACACACCGACATTGAAACCAGTAGATCATTGTCAGAGATATTCTCAGAGACTCCAGTGTTCATGATAACTTCAGTAACAGAGAGGTCCAATCCCTCTTCCACTGATTTCATGAGAGCAGGATTGAATCCTAAAATTCAAAACCATTAAAATATATCTGCTGACTTAGAAGTTTAAATGTTAAGGGACAGTGCAGTGACTACCCCTGAAAGAGTGCTTACTTGCCACAACCCCCCTAACTTTTATCTATAGCAAGGATAGCTGGCTGGTGACTAGAGAACATAACAGTCTGTTGACCTGGTTTCTTTTCTCCACTCAATCACTGACTTTATGTGAGACCGTAGCAATTTCCTTCCATCCCTCATCTGTAATATGAAGGCTATGATACCTGCTCATTTTTGTAAAACACTCATGTTTGAGTTAATATGGTATATAAGTGTTAAGTATGAACAATAAAATATTGAACATATGGCTAAACACCTGTTGGTGCATACAGATTTCTTTAGTTTTCTATGTATGTGGGGTGCTCCGATACTAAAATTTGGTGGCAAAATTGCAAGCATCCTCACATTTTAAAACAAGGAGTTCCTCCTTAATTTAATCCAGGAGCTCAGGGCAGTTTTTCTGCTGGAGCTGTTGAAAACACTTAAAATCTGCCCAAGAAGGGCTTTTTGGGTAGTTGTGATTATTCAAACTTACACTTATGTATATCTCACACAGTGTATTTAAAACTGATACAGTTAAATATGAAGGGATAACATCCTTTTTAGTTATTTTTCTGCTGTTTCACATATTTCCTTCTATCTCCACACTGAGTACTTCCCCGTAGTGGATAAATAGTAAATAGGTATGCTTTTTACTCTTGAAATTTGAAAGACGAGAGATTGTTTTAGCCCTGTGACACACCTAGCCCTGTCTTAGAAGTGCTGGAAAACTGGGATTTTTTAAATGCAATAATTCTTTGTCTCACTGCTAAACTCAGGACTTTAAGACATGCCAGTTTATATTGATAGATAAACTATTTTCCGCAGTAATCCTCGTTTGACAGGCAGTTATACTACTCTAATAGTGCAAAGCCAACTGCAGATTCTAATGGAAATTTCAACATTGTTATTTCTCTCTTTTTCTTCTTCCAAAAGATTCTTTTTAATGGGTTCAGTGCCAGCAGGCTTGAGAGTTGTTTAATGAAACATTTTTTAGTATGACCATAACTTCAGTGATTCTAGTATGACCATAGAACTCCACAGTATAAAGAAAGCTAGAAATGCAAAAGTTTTTCTAAACTGAAAAGCATATTATATTAGTAGAAGCTGGCAAAACTGAACAAATGATATTTTCACTGTTCATGGTCTTTGCTGGGTCATGTTGCACCAAATTTAACAAAGTTGGACTGCAGTCCGGGGGGGGGGGGGTGGGGAAGTATGGGAGGAAATAACTTTTATGCCAATGGCAAAAATAAATAAATAAATAAATCCTTTATCAATAGATTTGGTATTGTATTAATTAGAACAGTAAATTGGAAATAATTCCTTTGGAGATGAATTTTGGAATAGTAACATAAGAGGTCTGTCAATCCACTGTTAATATTATGAAATATCTTGACAGCCTAATGATTTCAATTAACCATGCATTGGAGATTCCAGTTATGATACTGTAAAATACCATCCAGCAGAGAGGGAGTAGCATGAACTTAACTTTCTGAAAGGTATATAAATATTTCACTTCTACTTTATGTACATTAGCCACAATCTTCTATGTCCTTTCAAGTCCACGTGCATTTATAAAATATAGTAGTTCAATGTAGCTAGTTCTTTATGGAGGACCATAAGTATTGAGCCATCAGTTGGGATAAAGCTTCATCACTGAACATCCAAGATCTAGTACACTAAGTGTAGTGTGTTATGTAAGGCTAGATTTGCTCACTTTAAAGCACAGAAAGAGGCCTGGTTGAGAGTGAACTGTATTCTCAGTGAAGTGGACAATGACTTCTGTTTCAGAATTCAAGGTGGCTTTGTGCTATATAGTTACTGGTTTCAGAGTAGCAGCCGTGTTGTCTGTATCTGCAAAAAGAACAGGAGTACTTGTGGCACCTTAGAGACTAACAAAGGTCTTGAGCATCCGAAGAAGTGGGGTGTAGCCCACGAAAGCTTATGCTCCAATAAATTTGTTAGTCTCTAAGGTGCCACAAGTACTCCTGTTTTTTATATAGTTACAGTTATCCCTCTAAGAACAGGAGACTGGCCAAACTCTGAGTCTAAACTCCACATTCTCTTTAAATCATAAGTGATAAGATTGGATTTAAATCTCCAGATCCAAACCTACCCTGATAGTTTTGCTACTGGGGAAGATTTGAAACTGGAGAGAACTTCTTACTGGATTTTGGTTTGGATGCAGGCCAACTCTCATAACAGCAAGATTTTAGCAAGGTTTAAATTAATCTTGTTTATACTACTGCTTAAATCGATGCAACTTACATCATTCAAGGGTGTGAAAAAGCCACTCCTTTGAGTGACACAAGTAACATCGATCTAAGCGCTGTCCACATCAGTACTAAGTCAACAGGAGATGCTCTCCTGCCACCTTAGCTTCCACCTCTCATTGAAATGGAGTAATTATACCAATGGGAGAGTGCTCTCCTGTTAGCATAGCGTGTTTTCACCAGACTGTGCTGATGTAGTGTAGACTAGCCCTTAGACTTCATTTGCACTCAGACCTGAATCTTCAAACAAATCTAATCCAGATTAAAATCAGAAATGGTCTCCTTGTTCCATCTTTTCTGAAAATTTGGGAAAAGGGGTAGTAGCACTACCTTTGTGTGCTCCTGAGTTCACTGAGTAGTAGCAGCATTGTTAATTAAATACGTTCTTTAGTACCAACTTCATGCCCAGTAGTTCCCAGAATCTGATAAAGCTCCCCTCCAAATTGAATTGCAACATGTAGGTTTCATTTTTCTTTGGAGAAGGGTGAAATATTTAACAAAAGCAAAATAATTTCTGTCTTTTCCCTGAAAGATGGAGATGGCTATTTAAGTATTACAAAATTGTAGAATCATAGGGTTAGAAGAGACCGCAAGGGTCATCTAGTCAACCCCCTCTGCCAAGACGCAGGATTTGTTGTGTCTAAACCATCCAAGACAGATAGTTATCCAGCCTCCTTTTGAAAACCTCCATGAAGGAGCTTCCATAGACACAGATGGTTCATATATTTTCAGTTTTATACAGGGCAGAAAGGTCAGACAAAAAAAATAAAGAATTTGTGGTTTGTGTAACTGCCTAGTAAAGCCTTTTTTGCATAACTCTCCTTTCATGTATGCTCTGAATGTAATAGGTTTTTTGGTGCAATATCCTCTTTATAGTCCTGATGGGAATTAAATACCTTTTGGGATTCATTGATACATGCAGCCATGTTGAAGTCTGATGGTATGAGATCGTAGCAAATGGTGGATGTGGGTTCCAATTCTAATATTGAAGTAGAAAGCTTCACATTCAGGCTGGGGTGGGAACAAGATGTCAATTACATTAAATCAACAAATTTAAACAATTTTTTTTAGTTTCTGAAGCAGATGTAAGAAAATGTTAGTTATTAGTATTACAGTAGTCCTTAAAAGTTCCAAGCTTAATTGGGATCCTGCTGTTAGGCATTGTATACACACATTGTTAAAAAGTCCCTGCCCCAAAGAGTTTACATTCTAAATAGAAAAAAGTGTGGCACAGAGAGGTGACATGATTTGCTCAAGGTCACACAGCAGGTCAGTGCCAGGGCTGGAAATAGAACTCAGGCCTCCTGGCTCCCACTCCAGAGCCTTATTCACTAGGCCAGGCTAAATTCTATTTATCTTTCTAGGTTCTTATGCCATGCCCATCACATGGTATCTGAGCACCCAATGACGCTAGTAGTAAGAGTCAGTTGATGGGAAAGCTGCTCCAGGGAGCTGTGCTCTCAGTAGGGAGGCCCTCACCATTTGGAAGCAATCTGTGCTCTCAGTGCTGGTGATTTCTGGTCTTTGAAGATAAAGTAGAGCAGTCCTGAAGGCATTCAGTTGGGCCATTGTAACTGGGTTTGCACTCACCTCTCGCAAGCGCCCGCTGGCCAAGTGGGTGTGCCTGCACTCTCTGTTTGTGGTGGGTCTTCAGTGACTCAGCCCTCCAGCCAAGTCATATGCAGTTTGTCTGTGAGATAAAAGCAAAGCAAACCCCTTTCAGGGTACAAGTCCAACAAGGGACTCTCTCACTGATGTCTTGGTTTGTCCCTGCTCCAGAACAGAGCAGTGTCCCAGAGCTCTTTCCCTGGAGACAATGCCTTCACCCTCTTAGGGCCTTTCTGGCCCCAACTCTTTAGCTGGGCCACTACAGCTCAGTTTCCTTTCTGGGGTGCCTCAAAGTCCAGGACACTTTCCCAATGGCTGGGGGAGAGGGAAACCTGTGCCCACCCTCTACTTTGCATCCTAGCCTAGGGACCCTATAGATAGCAGCCATCCACATGCTCCCTTTAAATAAACTGTATTGCTGCTCTAATTCCCTGGGCCACTTCCCCATGGCTCCAGCACATTCTTCACCCTTACCTCAAGGCCTTGTCCTGGTGGAGTCCTAGGAGCCAACTCAAAATACCATCCATGTTTTCCCAGCTTGAACAAGGAACTGAACCCACTTTGGCCCAACAGCTCTTCTTATACTGACCTGCTGGGCCCTGATTGGCTGCTTTCCACACAACAACTCTAGGCAGCTTGGAGGACCTCTCTACTGCCCTTTTCTGGGGAGGGGTGTGGCAGGACCACAAGGCTTCCAGCAGGGTGTCTCTGGGTATAGTCCACCCCCTCACAATCATGTTTCCCAAACTTTTGTAAATTGAGCCCCCACTTCAGGAAAATGAAACCAGTGAAGCCCTCTTCAACCTTGCCATGTTAGCAGAACAGCACAGGGAAAACTTGCAATGCCACTGTTCCTGCTCCCTCTGACTAGTCCTTCGCTCTGTACCCCACATGGCACTGATTCCTGAGCTAGTGAAAGCTTGGCAGGAGCAAGAGGCTGGCCACACTATTGTAACATTCTTTCTTCCTAGCTGAATTAAGAAGTGGTAACCCATCCACTGTAGTGTCATCTCTGAAGTGTGTGTTTAGTAGGATGGTGCCAGATAGCTTGGAGACATAGTTTTGTCTTGTAATTGGAGAGGGAGGAGGAGAGTGGGAGGGGGCGGAAGGAAGGTGACATGTATGACAGTATGTGGTTATTTTTTGTTCTTGGTGGAACAAATCAATATGCAGACTTATTCAACTGAAATTTAAGAACTTATAATAGTTTTTTATGCTGTGAAATGTAACCTTGAACTAGGACTGTGCATCTCTGATTCCTCTTTCTAAAACGAAAAAAAAAAATACTGTAGAAAATGAGGTGTTGAAGCAATTAGATAGGAATATACTTCACAGTTGGCCCTTCTGCATCATCTTGCACTATGCTTTACGAATCAGAGGGGTAGCTGTGTTAGTCTGAATCTGCAGAAAGTGACAAAGAGTCCTGTGGCACATTATAGACTAACAGATGTATTGGAGCATAAGCTTTCGTGAGTGAATACCTCCCTTGGTGTTCACACCTCAACTGCTAGAAGAGGGCCTCATCCTCCCTGATTGAACTAACCTCGTTATCTCTAGACTGATTCTTGCCTGCATATTTATACCTGCCTCTGGAAATTTCCACCACATGCGTCTGACAAAGTGGGTATTCACCCACCAAAGCTTATGCTCCAATACGTCTGTTAGTCTATAAGGTGCCACAGGACTCCTTTGTCGCTTTTTATGCTTCAAGAATTTCATTAGTTTCCATTCTCATCCAAAGCTTGACAGCATGAAGTGAAAGTAATGTTCTATGTAAATAATGTAACTATTTGAGGATTTTACATACTTGTCTTTGTGACCTTTGTGTGGAGAAATTCCGAGGTCATCTTTAAAGCTACCATCTCAGAATTAAATATTTAGTGCTGCCTCATGAAAAGCCAAATTACATGACAGGCAGGAGTGTTATATAGTGAGTTTGGGTTCAGTGGTACGCTGATGCAAGTATGTGGAGGGGAAAATGAGGGATATATTATATTGTCTGTGCTTGCAGAATGCTCTTTGCTGTCTCTCTGGCTTTCATTATGCAGAAGTAGTTCTTTCTTTGACTTCTGTGGCTTTTCACTGAGCTAACTTTAATCCTAAATTAATCCACATTGTAAAAGTGAAGAGAGAGCATGTAGAACAGCTATTAGGTATATATGGGTATAATCAACCTCTGGAATTTGAATTCCAGTTTGGAGCTGAAACTCTTCTTGCCCACAGTTCCAGAAGGGGACAGGATTTTGGATTAGGTGTTCTAGTTTGATTTTACTGTAGAGAAAGGCCAAAGATACATAAGAATGGCCCTATTGGGTCAGACCAAAGGTCCATCTAGCCCAGTATCCTGTCTTCCAACAGTGGCCAGTGCAAGGTGCCCCAGCAGGAATGAACAGAACAGTTAATCATCAAGTGATCCATCCCCTGTTGCTCATTCCCAGCTTCTGGCAAACAAAGACTAGGGACACCATTCCTGCCCATCCTGGCTAATAACCCAGTGATGGACCTATCTGCCATGAATTTATCTAGTTCTTTTTTGAACCCTGTTATGGTCTTGGCCTGGCAAGGAGTTCCACGGGTTGACTGTGCATTGTGTGAAGAATACTTCCTTTTATTTGTTTTAAACCTGCTACCTGTTAATTTCATTTGGTGCCCCCTAGTTCTTGTGTTATGAGAAGTAGTAAACACCACTTCCTTATCTACTTTTTCTACACCAGTCATGTTTTTATAGACCTCCATCATATCTCCTCTTAGCTGTCTCTTTTCCAAGCTGAAAAGTTCCAGTCTTATTAATCTCTCCTCATACAGAAGCCGCTCCATACCCCTAATAATTTTTGTTGCCCTCTTCTGAACCTTTTCCATTCCAATATATCTTTTTTGAGATGGGGAAACCACATCAGCACACAATGTTCAAGATGTGGGCATCCCATGCATTTATATAGAGGCAACATAATATTTTGTGTCCTCTTATCTAGGTTTCAGACTACAGTTAGTCATTCTGTAATTTCACATTGAGTTCCTTCAGAACTCCTGGGTGAATACCATCTGGTCCTCGTGATTTATTGCTGTTTAATTTATCAATTTGTTCCAAAACTTCCTCCATTTATACCTTAATCTGGGACAGTTCCTCAGCTCTGTCACCTAAAAAGAATGGCTCAGGTTTGGGAATCTCCCTCACATCCTCAGCCGTGAAGACCGATGCAATGAATTCTTTTATTTTTTCCACAGGGGGCTTATCGTTCCTTGAGTACTCCTTTGGCACCTTGATCGTCCAGTGGCCCCACTGATTGTTTAGCAGGCTTCCGGTTCTGATGTACTTAAAAAAAATACTATTACTTCTAAAGTCTTTGGTTAACTGTTTATATGTTCATATATAGAACAGGAGCACAACTATCAATCCCCCAACATTGAAGATCTTATGTTATGGTGTGGACCCATCTGTAGCACAGACTGTACAGCCTTTTGAGGTGGAGGACAGTTGCATGCATAGTGTGACTGACTATGTAAGACACAAGTTCTTTTCCTATCACTTTGGATTTTCAGTCTGTTACTGTTGTTTCCAGCTGGAGCCATGGTTTCTGGTTACAGTGGGTGGGTTATTCCAGACACATGCTTCATTACAGAGGTATCACCATTTGTGTGTCTCCCACTTTCCTAAGGAGGTAGTTACCAGGAAAATGTTACTAAATGAAATCAAGGTGACAGGGCCAACTGACGCCCAAGCATACCATCATGGCCAGGGGTACTTCTCTTGTGTCCTGCCACTCTTTTCCCCTTCATGAGAGTCCTTCAACAAACTCCACAGGCACAGCCCTTCTTATGGTCTGGGATTTTTATTAAATTAATGAAGTTCTCAAACAAGCATAAAAACAGTCTTCCACCCAGGCTTAAACTGAGCACAGCCCCCTGAGCGGGGGTGTCCCTTGCTCGGGAACCACTGTAGGAGACCTTTTTCCCTGCAGCTTCACTCTGTAGTTCTCTCACTACAGGAATCCCAGCCCTGCAGCGTACTGCTGCCTTTTATCCTGGGATCACAGAATTCAACCCAGGTGTGGCTTGCTCTGTAATCAGGGCTGGTTTAGCCCAGGCTCTTCAGCCCATGGGCAAGCCATCCTGTTACCTCAGACTGAATGTAAAGCAGCAAATATCTGTGTAGTCTGTATTTCTAGATTCCAGGATAAATTAGAATATTATAGCCATCTGGAGGCTTTCAATTATATCTTACATAATGATTGGGTTTTCTCATATATGCCTGCTGCCTCTCCATCACCTCAGTACTTTTAAGGAACAAATTAAAACAACAACAAAAAAGAGTCCATGTCATAAACAGATAGTTAAGGGTTAATGTCTCTTTTACCTGTAAAGAGTTAAGAAGCTCAGTAAACCTGGCTGACACCTGACCAGAGGACCAATCAGTGGACAAGATACTTTCAAATCTTGGTGGAGGGAAGTCTTTGTTTGTGTTGTTTGTTTTTGTTCGTTGTTTGCTCTTGGGGCTAAGAGGGACCAGACGTGCACCCGAGGTTTCCCCAATCTTTCTGAAACAGTCTCTCATGTTCAAAATAGTAAGTACTAGCTAGAAAAGGCGGATTAGTCTTATGTTTGTTTTCTTAATTTGTGAATGTGTATTTTGCTGGAAAGATTTTTACCTATGTTTGCTGTAACTTAAATCTCAGGCTGGAGGGGGGGAAGTCCCTCTAGTCTATATGAGCTGAATACCCTGTAAACATTTTCCATCCTGATTTTACAGAGATAATTTTTACTTTTTTTTCTTTAATTAAAAGCTTTCTTTTTTAAGAACCTGATTGATTTTTTTCCCTTGTTTAAGACCCAAGGGGATTGGGTCTGAACTCATCAGGGATTGGTGGGGGGAAAGGAGAGGGGGGAAGGTTAATTCCTCTCTGTTTTAAGATCCAAGGAGTTTGGATCAGTGTAGCCTCTCAGGGTACCCAGGGAGGGGAAAGTCTGGGAGGGGGAAAGGAGGGGGGATGGTTTATTTCTCCTTGTTTTAAGACCCAAGGGGTTTGGGTCTTGGGTTCCCCAGGGAAGGTTTTGGGGGAACACAAAGTGTGCCAAACACTATATTTTGGCTGGTGGCAGCATTATCAGATCTAAGCTAGGAATTAATCTTAAAAGGGTACATGCAGGTCCCCACTTTTTGGACGCTAAAGTTCAAAGTGGGAAAAATACCTTGACATCCATTTTGAAATATGTGAAGGGGAAACAACTACAAAATTGTGTGTATTAAAAAAAAAAGTTATTAAGGAGGTAAACAGGGCACTGACATTGCTATATAAAGACCTAGTTTGGCTATGATAAGATTTGAAATTCTGGCCTCACTGAAATTGATGGCAAAACTCCTATTGGCTTCAACGGGCCTTCTTCAGATAGTTGGGAGTGTTTTGTCAGTGCCATGTTGAATTGCAGCCAATGTGGATGCATAATTTATATTTCCCATTGTGTATTATTTATATTTGCTAGTTATCTGCCCTTAATATAGATTCTGAATTACAACTAGCCAGTTTTCTAAACAATTTTGTATCAAAATTAATACGACAAAACCCTGACTTTATTTTTGTATGTTAGAGTTTCCATGTTTTTTAATTAACATTTTATTGGAAACAATATTTTTATACTTTCTTGTTTAAAAATTGTAGAATGATTTTTATAATGTTTGCAAGAAAATTATGATTTTCATTAAAATATTTAAAGGGTCCATTTTGAAATATGTGAAAGGGACACAACTTCAAAATATAAAAATGTTATATTTATTAACATTCTGAAAATATTGATTTTTAAATTCTCCCACCCAATGTATTCCTAATATAATGATACAAAGCTCCCAAGTATCACTGGGTTATGGATACACACCTTAGCCTTTAACAATGAAGTGACATTCAGCTTGTATATCATATGCAAGTGACCATCAGAGAAAAAAAAATCATAATAAAGGGAAATGTGTTTTGACAAAATTGTGGTTGAGATTAAAGCAGGGCATTGACCATTAAGTCCTAGAAGTTGCATTTCTTAGGGTTTCTCAGACACTCTACCCTCCTTACCAGATCTCAGAGACGGAGTTCCAGCCTGAGTGGGAACATCTACACTGCTATTTTTAGCCCCGGAGCACAAGCCTGAATCCGTTGATCTGGGCTCTGAGACTCACTGCTGTCGGTTTGGGGTTTTTTGGCAGTGTAGATGTACCCTGTGCCCTTGGGCAACTCACTTAACTTTTTTGTACCTCAGTTTACCTAACTGAAAGAATGATTTGAGACATAATGCATTAAATTTCTTTGAGAAAAGAACTACTTAAGTGCTATTCATCACATATTAATATCCATTGTGCAAGTTATTGTGTTTCATTTCAACATTCACTCATGAGACTTGTTTTTTTCTGCAGCTTTTGTACATCTGTTCCCTACACTTCTATCAATGCAGTTTGTAAAGGGTTAAGAGGTTCTGCCTCTCACCTGGCTGCTAGGGTTGGAACAGAAAAGGAAGGGAATTGGGAACAAAGGGGAAGCTAAACTGAAGGGTGATTCCTTTCCCCTCCAGGCTGGTTAAAGCAGGAAAAAGACCATAAGAATAACCACCCAGTGTTTCAGCTGATTTGCTTATTTTTTTGTGGAAAATAAGGGCCTTAAAAAACTAATGCCCAAATCTCTGTTTCCCTTCCCTGGCTGGTTATACTGCCCAACAAATTACTGTAATGTTTATGTATTATCCTTCTTCCCTAAATGTATTTCTTCTCTAAAGAACTCTGAATTTGAAAGTGGATTCCCTTCGCTGCTTTTCTAACATCCTTAGATATAAAACATTTGACATCTTAGTTTATACAAAATTGTTTTTTCATCTGTAATATTTGAAGGGACAATGGATATTTCATGAAAAATATGGATAACAGTGTCTTAATTATTCTGCTGGAAGAAATCTGTGCCTACTTGGAATCAGATTCATGACAATTAAATGATCTTTTTAGTAAATTTCTTCAATTAGTGTCTGTCCTTTTACCACAGAGGGAGCCTTTGTACTGAATTCATTGTTAAACAAAACCATTTAGCTGTCCAGTTTAACAGTTTGTATTGTAGCAGAACTCCGTTGTTTGGATGTACAATACTTAATTTGTACCTTGACAAGGCTTTAACCTCATGCAATCTTCCAGCTTATTGGCGCTTGCCACAGGGGGACTATATTGTGAAAATTTAATTCTGCCAAGGAATTGTTAAACTTCCATTCCCTGCATAAAAGGAGCCCATTATTCTATAGCTATAGTTTTTACTTCGAGAGCCTGTTATATTAAGCTTTTAGGAATACAGAGAATTTGTACCTAATTTAATGGTGCACAAATTAATCACAGAACCACACAAATTAGACATGGTGGGAGGGGGAAATTTAGGTAATTTACTTTATTCATCTGCGAGTGCTGATTTGTTCCCTACAATCTATTCTCTAGTGTTTTGTCTAGTCCAGTTTCAAATGACTCATACAACGGGACTTCCACCACTTGCCCTGGGAAGTGATTCCATAGTTTGATAGAACTCATCATGAAAAAAATTTCCTTTGTGGATCACAGATCCTCTTGGCTAACCAAGAAATACTTTAATTCTTTAAAGCCTCTTATTGTTACTTTACTAAATTAATTTCATAGGAGCACAAAAATGAAGCATTTGTAATAATATGTTATATGCTGCACGGGTAGCAATGCCTTTGGTTGAAGTTGCCTGATATTTTCCATTGCAAACATTTGCTTATAACTTCATCAAACTTTAACTCTTTAGAGCTGAAATTATCCATGCTGGATGTCTGCCTGATTCACTATATGTCTTCCAACTTTGGCAAAAAATGAGGCATTGATCCTACAGACAACAACCTCCTTCACTGCACAACCCTGATTCATCCCCAGAGCCCCACCCATCCTCTGGACTGAATGAGGCAGGAAAAAATAGTATGTGATCATGTAATTAAAGACAATATAATAATGCATATGCACAAGAGGGGCTCATTAAGATTTCATATACAATTATAATTCTGAAATTTCTTAACTTCTGAGTCCTTAACGTCCTTTTACAATCTTAACATTCTTTTAATGTAGTTTTCTGGCTGTGATATAATATTTATAGTACATTGTAGCTTTTTGGAAGATGTAGGAAGGGCCAGTTTGATTTGCATCAGTCTACTGAGATCTCTAGAAGAAACCTGGCAAGCTCATTTAGAACTACCTGAAGAAATAGGTGGGAACTTTTGTAATTTTAGGATGGAGTAAGGTCACAAAGTTCTTCAATAGCCATCCTTTCACTTGCATTGATAACTGTACCTCACAATAGATCTTTCCTCAAATATATTGGTGATGTAATTATGTTTAGGTGCCCACCTGCTGATTCAGACTTCCATTGGTATATGCCCCATTAGCAGAAAATCTCCAATACACGTGAAATATTTCCACTTAAAAAAAAAACAGCAAAAAAACAAACACCCCCCCCCACACACACCTTTAGGGTATTTACGAAATCCAGTGAATTCATTCAACAAAGATAATATTCAAAGAATAAAAATAATCAAATTAATTTATAGGCAAATGTGATAGATGCCATAAATCCTTCAGCACTAAGGTGCAATAAAGCATCCAATTAACTACAGTAGTTAGACTCTATAAAGGGATTTGCAAACCCTATACAGAGCCTAGGCAGAAGGGAGAGGAGATCCTTCCCTGCTTACAGGTCATCAGACTGATCACACCCCTGCTCAGTGCTAGAACTGCCAATCCTGGAGACATGTACCCACAGCTGAGACCAACAAAGACAATAAACCCAGCTATAAAATTGGGGAGACCAGAAAGGGAAAAGGAAGCAGAAATGCCTGGGAGTAGCAGAGGCACAACAGCCCCATGCCAGGCTGCTTGTAAGAAACTGACAGAAACACAAAAGGAGACCACAAGCACTGGAGTTCAGTGACTGACTGACTCAATTTAAGTTAAGTGGTTATAGACTGGTCTAATTGTAGATGAATTGAAGGGAGCCAGTGAGGAGAAAGCTGGAACCCTCAGAGAGACTGCACCAAGAGCAGGTGATAGGATCTAATTCAGCATGTGCTTAATTTCAAGCATTTAAGACCATCCCTGTGTGACAGATTTTTTTTTTTTTACCAATGTGCCTGGGCCACAGTTGATCAGGCTGGGCCACAGGATTTTCTAGGGAGGAGATGACGAAGCACACCAAGCGTCTAATTTTTAAAGTTGTATTAATAAATTAATAAAATACAGCAGAGAGTGCTGGGAATGCTCTCACGTCACTCAGGGGAGGAAAGAAAGCATTAGAGCCCCAAGCCCTAACCCACTTTTATACTTACACATGCACTACCCAACACTGGCCAGGCCCGGGTGTAATGTAAGAAGAGGGGGAGGGATGGATGGGAGTCTTTGCCCCTGGGCCCAGGTTGTCCGGGCAATCCGCTGTAATCTCTGAATTGCTCCAGTTCTTGGGAGGGTTTTTAAGTTCTGGTTTTTTGGGGGGGTGTCATTGTCCAGGGCCCTCTGTGCCTGGTGCTTTTTGTACCAGTCCCAATCGGCTTGCTGTGTCCTTTTCAGCTGTCCAAAACACACTGGCTCTGGAGAATTTGTTTTCCCTTCTGTTGGTCTTCACTGCTGCCGCCTCATTCGCTCTGTTTTTGCTGCTGTTTTTGCAGCTCTGCTCCACTTAGTTCTTCTCTTCTCATGACTGGGCAGCTGTACAATTTTTGTCTGTAGATTTTTTTGTCAAGCCCATGACCTTGGGCTGGGGCCAGCATCTTATCTTCACGTGGAGCTAGCTAAAGTGCCGAGTTAACCCATTTTCTGCTTTTTCTTTCTCTCTCTCTCCCCCACCCTTTGCCTCTCGCATTCCTGCAAAGGAATCTTCCATTCTGCACTCAGGCCTGGTCCACACTACAGCGTTAAATCGATTTAAACAGCGTTAAATCGATTTAACACTGTACCCGTCCACACTACAAGGCACTTTAAATTGATTTTAAGGGCTCTTAAAATCGATTTCTGTACTCCTCCCCAACAAGAGGAGTAACCCTAAAATCGATATTACTATATCGATTTAGGGTTAGTGTGGATGGAAATCGAAGTTATTGGTCTCATTCTTTTACTGAGCTACCCAGAGTGCACCGCTCCGGAAATCGATGGTAGCCTAGGACCATGGACGCACACCACTGAATTAATGTGCCCTAGTGTGGACGCGTAAAATCGATTTTATAAAACCAGTTTTATAAAACTGGTTTTAATAATTTCGATTTTATGCTGTAGTGTAGACGTGGCCTCACACATCTTTAAACCTCCTCAAAATGCTTTGCTATGTTTGCAACAGCGTTAGCCACATACAGTGCTAATCTGCCGTCTCTGGGAACTCCCTAAGGGAGGGGGCCATTGGGGTGTAACGCCTGTTCATCAAAACACTTAAGCACATACTTAAATCCAACCAGAGTAAAGGTAAAGTTAAGCACATGCTTAAATGCTTTATTAATGAGGGGGATGGACTTCACACTTCAGCTTAAAGATGAATTTCTGGCTAAGTGCTGTGCTTTGAACTAGGGTCATAATGTGTCTCATTTGCATGGGGCTTGGAGAAGACACAGATTTCTCCTCCTTGTTTTTCATTGCTTTTTGTCAAAATGCAACTGTGACATTTTGTAACCTCTATGTATCTGCAGAGTTGTGCCTTTGTCTCAGCGTTCGAGTTAGCAAAATGTCCATGGAAATGAATTGAACTGAAGAGTATCTGCATAGTATATCCTTTGCAATAGACAAGAGAATTAATGGATGTGGCTGGTTCATTTGGCAATATTAAATGGTTACTTCTTTACAGTACATGCATTTAAGTGTGTTTCAGTAAACAGCAGTTACAGATAGCTTAACTAGCAGCACAGTGATAAGAACATGCATGGAAGCACCAGGTTATGATTAAGTTTGGAAAGGACTTTCTGAGTCATCTAGTCCTACCTCCTACATTAGCGCAACACTATCCTCTACATTAATCTATTTAATCTTCTCTCATGTGTCTCCAGTGACAGTGCCTCGGTGACCCCCCTTGGCAGTTTTTTCCAGTATCTAATTGACCTCACTGTTAGAAATTTAATCCTAATATCTAATTTAAATCATCCACATTTTTAGTTTCAGGCTGTTCTTACTTGTTATTTGCCCGTTAAGTGCATTAAATGATTTATCACATCCTCTTTATGTTATAGGTCATTATCATATTCAACCCTGCGTCACCTTTCCTCCAAGCTGCATGCCTTAGGTTCCAAAATGCTTTTCTTGTAATAGGACATGCCTTTGAAGTCTTTCATCATTTCTCTTGCCTATTTATTTTTTATTCTCTAATGTATCTTTTTTTGTTAATTACTGTTGCAGCAGGGAGCCTCTGAATTGTAGTATGTGTGTGAAACTGCATGCCTTAAAATCATAGTGTGAACCCCAAATGCCCATTTTGATGCTGGAAAAGGAAGCTCATGAAGGATTTTTCAGCCACTGGAGATAGGGCAGGCTGTAGAAATGATGTCCCTTATATCCTAGAAGGATTGGGGCAAGAAGGAAGTGGGGAATGTTTTGTTCATATGAACAGTGGCTGATTTGCCTTCTTGTCTGAAGATGGAGTCACATTGCTAGGGTTACACATTGCTACAAGAATCATAGAAATGTAGGGCTGAAAGGGACCGCAGTAGGTCATCTAGTCCAGTCTCCTGCACTCAAGGCAGGACTGAAAGGTGTTTGTCTAACCTTTTCTTAAAAATCTCCAATGATGGAGATTCCACAACCTCCCTCGGCAATTTGTTCAGTGCTTAACCACCCTGACAGTTAGGAATATTTTCCTAATGTCCAGGCTAAACCTCCATTGTTGCAATTTAAGCCTGTTGCTTCTTGTCCTATCCTCCGAGCTTAACAAGAACAATTTCTCACCCTGCTTCTTGTAACAACCTTTTATCTACTTCAAAACTGTTATGCCCCTCCCTCAGTTTTCTCTTCTCCAGACTAAAGAGACTCAACTTTTTAGATCTTTCCTCAGAAGTGATGTTTTTTAGACCTTTAATCATTTTTATTTCTCTCCTCTAGACTTTCTCCAGTTAGTCCACATCTTTCCTGAAATTTGGCACCAGAGCTGGACACAATACTCCAGTTCATGCCTTTTCAGCGTGGAGTAAAGTGGAAGAATTACTTCTCATGTCTTGCTTACACAACACTCCTGCTGGTGCATCCCAGAACAATATTTGTTTTTTTTGCTAGAGTGTTGCACTGTTGATGCTCATTTAGCTTGTGATCCTCCATAACCCTCAGATCCATTTGTGATCCTCCATAACCCCCATCCAGTACTCCTTCCTAACCAGTCATTTCCCATTTTGCATGCAATTAATTGTTCCTTCCTAAATGAAGTACTTTGCATTTGTCCTTATTGAATTTCATCCTGTTTACTTCAGACCACTTTCTCTACTTCTCTGGTTGCAGAATAGTGGAATTATGACAGTTTGGGGCTTGTTAGGAAACATAAATGGGTTCAGTTCTGTTCTGCTTGCAGGCAAGATGACTCCGTTAGAGCTAAGGTGTTCTGGAATCCTTAGTTGGCAGCTGCCCCTGAAATCCTTTAAGGGGGTTTCTCCGGCAAAACTAATTCAACGTCAGATGTTGTGGGGAAAGGTAATTTTCAACATGTTTCATCCTCCACTAATCTGGCCCTTTATCAGATCCAGTCTGGGTGGGGAAGATGTTGCTAATGCTCTCCAAGGAATCCCCTGTGGGAGAAAGGAAGCCTGCATGGAGAGAACCCTCCACGTTGCTCTTATTGGGACCAAATTGGATTCTATTTGTTGAGGCTGTAAACAGCCTGTGATAGTCTTGTTTTATGCTACATGGGGCTACATTTTGAATGCCACATTCACACCATACCTATTCTATAAGCCATTATGAATAACATGATTTTTTTTTAGGATGAAATCGATATAAACACTTTTATTGTACATTAAGAGGAATATGCTTCCTGAGCACGAAGACTTTGATAATAAATTTGGCATTTAGTTAGCTAATTTAATCATAATAGGGAGTCTCTCTTCGAAATGATCAGAGTTTACAAGGATGCGTCTTCATTTTGCTGTGAAAATGTTCCCTTCTGCATTATGTCTATATGTTCAATTCCCTGATGCCTGTTCACCGATGGCTGTCAGAGAGAACTCCTGTAAACAATCCTGTGATCACTCCAGAGCAGCAAGAATGGTTTAAGTGTATCTCTCTAACTGAAAGAACTAACCAAAGACCATGTAATGGAGCTGTTTTGGACTGTGTGTCTGACCACAGCAAACTTGGAAGTTCTTGGTCTGGTTTGGTTTTATTGTGAAATCGCACCCTTCAGTTAACTCTGTAAAGTGGCTCTATGGGGAGTTCCATATTTTTATTTAAGGTATAAACCAGGGTTTGAACTGGTATCCTCAGTGCTGGAAGTCATTAACCACAGTGCCATCAGAATAGAACGTTTTAGAATATATATAGTATTTATTCTCTCTTTTGAGGACTGGGCAATTGATAGTATAGACCGGGGTGGGGAGGGGAACCCGCTTTTCATCTTGTCTTGTTATGCTGCTTTTCCTGGCTGCCTCTTATTCATCTTCTACAGACACAGAACTGTTGAAGAAGACAGTGAGCATAAAAACAAGATGATGATAATGATAAAAATGCACTATTTGGAGTCTTTGAGGTCTTGGCGTACCTAGTTTATCTTACTACGGATTTGGTTTAGTTAATACAGCAGAATTGGAAACTTAAAATAATTCAGAGTTCCCATGGGACATGATTATAATGTTAAAAATAAAAAGTAGGAGTTTGTTCTTTGGTAGAAAGCTGTGAGGCAAACTGCTGCAACTTCTGTTGGGAGTAAGCTTCATAGAAGAGCCTTTTAACAAGCAAAACTCTATTATGAGGTTACGTTTAGTGAGATGAAAGAGGGACACAGAGAGGGTTGGTTTTCGGATGAGAACCGAGAATACAGTTTATTTGAAGAGGTTTTAAGTTGTTATAATTGCTGTGGTTGCTTAAATTCACATCATGGTCTAAATGGAGAATGCTCTAATACTAAGGTAAGCAATAAAACACAGTAATGAGACAATTGGTAGCGCTCCGGTGGTAACATTTCCTACATGTAGGTCATATGTACTGTATTTAAAGAAAGCAGTTTTTTAATACAAAGGCACCAGTCTGTGGAGAGTCAAAAACCTACTCCTGCTCCCACTTACATATAAATCAGGATTGTCCCCACTGCTGTTAATGGAGCCACACTAGTATGAAACCAGGCTGACATCAGAATCTGGTTGTAAATATAAAGAATCAAAAACACATTGGTGGAGGCAGGTTGGATGTATCTAATCTAATTTACATGGCTGAAGCTGTATTTTTTTATACAGGATTTGGACCAGGATGTGAAGCTGTAAACAGACCTGGCAATGAGATTTGGAGGATGTGATGATTCCACTTTTGCTGATTCACATTTCCCGTTTTTTGCTTTAAGCTTTTTCCAAAGAAAGTAAATCAACAGGTTGAATTATAGTAGCCCTGACATATGAGGATGTGGTGCAGAAGCAAACTCCCTACAACGGTGTAACTTGAACACCAGGTGCTCAGTGGGTGACATAGTTAGCTCTCATCATAGGAGTTAAGAGTGGACAGCTGTGCAGAATTGCTCATAGAGTACTATCAGCAATTTTGAGAGAAAAAAATTGCCAGAAATGTTGGAAGTTTCTCTTCCTTTTGTAACCTGTTTGGAGCACTAGCACTGACAAGAACAAGGGTGTGAAGGATAACAATGCCATCCACAGTCTAGTGAAAAACCTACAACACAAGAATCCTTAGTCCTGACCTCATATGCCCATATAATTTAGGAGGAGGATACCGGATTCTAATACACCTAGCAAATCAGTACATGAGATGAGACCACCCCTCCTGGCAGGACAAAGTGAGAGAAACTGTGCAAAGGAAATGCATCCGCCACAATGGTCACTTATGGTTTTTGCCACACAAGGGGATGATCTATCTTATGATGATCTTAGAGAAACAGGACACTTTTCTTTACATCTGCAGAAAGTGGAAGTACTATTTAAAACTGGCCAAAATAAATGAGCATCCTAATCTTAATAAGCATGTTTGAGTGTGATGTATTAACTAAAACCTACACAGTTTTAGATACACCAGCACAGACCTATGGTTTCCTGTCTATCCGAAAAGTTATATGCAGACTGCACTCCGGATAAGGAAGTGTGTGAATGCAGTGTCCGCAGGATGCAGCTTTCTGGCCTTTACATGGTCCTTGGAAAATATCACACCCTCTCCCTCTCTGGCAGCTGGTGAATCAGGAAATGAATCAAAGAGGGTAGCACTGTGCTTTCAACACAGGAAAAAGTTTTATTGCTTTTTCGCAGGTCAATATTTATTGCTTTTTCTCAGCCTGACTTTTTCATGGAGCCTCAAAAAATAACCACTATAAGCTTTCTCAACTTTTCCAATTAAAGTTTGGCTTGAGCATGATACACTCACATGGTAAATGCTCCTGCCTGTTAGACTGATAGTGGAATCCAAAATTCCCCACTGCTTTTTAGGATTAACCCCTGTAAATGTAACACTTGAAATAGATTTTGTAAGGCAAGTAAAATATACTGTATTAATTTGTGGTAAATGCTGATTCCCCATCCCCTGTTTGAGAGATAAGAATAGGTACAATGTGATGAATACAAGAGCTTTTTTTATCCATTTAAGCTCTTAAACATCTTTCAGGGCTGCAACTGATATTTCAAAGAGTAACTAGATGATATATGCACAGTAAAAAATACTTATATTCTTCGCATTTATTTTAATCTCTGTACCTGTATAATGAGGGAAAGGCCATTGACTGGGCATTATCAAAGACTGGAAGAGTGGTGATAGAAAAAATGTATTTGTGGAATAATGGCATCTCCCAAGAAAGCAAATATTTTTACACCAACTATATTTTTGTAACCTGAAAATGAAGTATACACCTTTGAACTGTATTATTGCCTAATTGTCTATTGAGTGTGATGCAGTCCTTCCAGGGTTCAACTCTAGAATTCCACTCCACTTTAGATGGATAAGAAAAACTCTGTAGAATTTTTGCGGAACACTTTGCATAAGTCTGCAAAGGTTTTTTTTGACAGGATGCTTTACGAACACAGAATCCCTCGGTACCATGACATTGCCCAAAAGCAGTGACTTGTGAGATGAGATGTTAGATAATTCATGCTAATAGACAGAATGGAGAGTAAGAGAACCAAGGTAGAATAGCTGAAAGTATTAGACTTTTTGTTCTTCTAATTGTCCTTTCTAGACCTTTATAACTGTTCAGGATGTATTTTATAAGAGGTATGTTACAGATACACAATAAGGCCCCAAGCTTGCAAAAGCATATGCACCTGCTTAACTTTGTGCCATTGGACTACTCACATGTATAAAGTTAAGCACATATTTAAGCTTTCAGGACTGAGATCTAAATGTAAAGATACTGATGACTGGAGAACGCCTTCAGAACTAACCTTGTTAAAGAAAACTAATTTAAGTCTGGGTAACAGAATCATTCCTTCTGCTTTGGAAGGGAATTTTTAAGCTGCTTAGTACTGCTTCCAGTAGCTCTGCTTCCTCATCTGGGAAAAGTTAAGTGTCTCAGTACTCACTCCCAATCCAAGGTATATTAACATTCAGACAATCAACACTATAGAATAGACTCATGAAAGTAGTAGTAGTTATGAGATACTGGTGCTTGGGAGATGCTTGGGAGAGGAGGGCTATAACAGAAAATGCTAGGGCAGCTAGATTCATGATGGGAAGGGCATCTGGGTCACTGGGCAGCACCCACAGAAATTGTATCACTTCCTTATTTTGTGTGTTATGTGCCTAGCTTTTGTTTCTCTTTGCAATTTTCCATAGATTAACAATAGATTTTTCTTTAAATATATAAAAGTTTACAGTTTAACTAACCCCCCCCCCACTTTTAGGACCCTATTTCGCAAGGTGCCAAACTTAGTTTGTCAACTGTTTACTGTTGCACATAGAACCAGACAACTTTTTTTGATACCTCTCCTTTGGCCTTTCTTGAGTTATGCTTCTGCTCTAGGTTTTGTTTCCAGGACATTACTGGTAGCTGTGGGGGACAGATCCACTAGTTAGGGAAGGTGAAATCATACACCAAATAATTGCACAGTTCCAGTTTCTTTGCCCAGGGCTTTTCTTTATTAATGTACCAACAAAGATTCAAACCAATACCAAGGTAACCCAAAACAGTCTCGCTTGTCCTCAGGGTCTTGTCTTCAGAGCTCTCCAGTCTGCCCCATCTCAGGCATTTCTGCAACTGGCTTCTGATCCCTACAAGTGTCTCTATCTCAGGCCTGAATGGAACAAAGAGCCCTCTCCCCTGATTCTGGATTTCTCCTGCGTTCTCCCCTGACTAAGAGGCAGGAAGCCTTGTATATGATTTCCTGTTGTGCAAGTAACTAGGAACAGCAAGTATCTTACCACTGCAGCTCCCAGTTTTAAGAGGCCCAAGGCTGTAATAAGGCTGGAATACACAATATGCGCCCCTAAGGCCCTGATACAATGACATTCACCCCTTAGTGAGCACCTGCAGACAACACATATCTGGAACTATTTTAGAGAAACAAACAATTAAAATGCTACTTCTTTGTTGTTGTTTTAAAAAAGGTTTTTATCTTTGCCCATTCTTCTGGATTTTATGCTATAAAATGACATGGTATGAGAGTCCTCTTTTGGCTAATATTGATCTACCTTTGATAATGGCAGCCATTAGCACATCTTTTGGGTTCTGATCAAATTTTTCCACTGAATGTGGCAAAATCCCATTGATTTGCATGGGAGCATAACTGGATTCTTCAAGCACCTTGTATGCCTTATTAGTTATAGCTAGTGCTGTGTTCTTGGCTGCAGCTCTCTAGGATCTTTGCAAATTACCCATAAAACTCTTTTCTAATCAATGACTGGCTTGGAGTAGGAATTAGGGAAAGCGTTTTTAGGTGCATTAAAGTGTTAAAAATAATTAAATAAAATGAGAGTAAAAATAAGCTTTGTTATAGATGGGACTTTAACGGGCTAGAATTTGTGTGCTCTTTTTGTGGACCTCTTTCTACAGAAAATTTTACAACATAACCACCTAATCAAAAAGTTCTTTGTGACCAATATCAAATATTTGTAGAGGCTTTTCCCTCAATGAAACATGCAGAACTATTTTTTCAAAGCCACTTATTGCAAGAGAAGAGATTTCAGAAAATTTTAGAGTCTCCATTTATTATTATTTTACAGGAGAGGGGGAACTGAGTTTAAATGCATACCAGCAGTGTGATGCCCTTCAGTAGAAACTAAGACCCTGATCGTGTAAGGTCGTGAGTGCTTTCATGCCTATTGACTTCAGCCTGGGGTTGAAAGTGCTCAGTACCTTGTGTTATTGGGCTCTTCGTTGGCAGCAAACCATACTGTTGCCTTCTGGCAGATTAGGGGATAGGAACCTTGTGCTTTGTCGGTCTCTCTAGTCCTCACTGAAGCATACGGAAGAGATAGTCCTGTTTCATTTATACATAGTTATCTTTTGTAAGCATTGTGTATGATTAGGAGAAGTAAATCTAAGTCTTGGTGTCAGTTTCCTCTGGAAAATAAATACAACACTGCCTAAGCTTTGCATATAACCACATGAATCAGACCCTTTTAGAGATTTAGAAGCCAGAGGAACTGTAGCTAAAGAGGGAAAGAGTTAAAAATTATGTTGAAGCCAGGCTGTGAGATTAAGGGGCTTGTGGCTGTTTGCAGGTCCCTCCGCAGCACATCCTCAGGAACAAGCTGTTCCATGTCAAGCAATGTTTTGTGGTGAAATGGCTGAAAAAGAGGTGAAGCACTACACTCTGGAGGCTGGGTCTTAAATTCTTTATTCCCACAACAGAATTTAGCCCAGGTCGGGTAAAGAACCGAAGAACACAGGAGAATCCTAGGGGCAGGAGGAAAGACCCTGGTTCTTATCTGATCTTAAATTGTGCTGTTTTCCATCATCAATGTTAGCATTACATTGCTGCAGAAAATAAAGGGAGCTGATAGGCTGACTCTGGATTCAGAGGTGCTGACTTTCTGGTTTCCCCATGGGTGCTTTACCTCTGCTCCACCCCAGGCCCTGCTCCTGCCCCAGCCCCACCTCTTTTTGCCTCCACCTCGCCCCTTCTCCCAAATGTGCCCCACCCTCGCTCTGCCTCTGCTCTTCCCCCATTCTCCCCCGCACTTGCTGCATGCCACTCAACATCTGATCACCAGTGGGCAGGGGGCAGAAGGGAGGAAGTGATTTGTCAGGACCACCATTGTTTTCTTCCCATGGTGCACCAGCCCTGGAGCACCCATAGAGTCTGTGCCTATGCCTGGATTCCTCTTGTCTTGCTTAGACCAGGAGCACCTGAAACTTCCTAGAACTGGGGAGGCCACTGGCACCCAAACCACTTTTAAAAGTGATGGGGCCATGTCCCTTGGCCCTCCCTGTTCCAGTGCCCCTAGCTTAGACCTTAATGCTCTAATTGGAATTCATTAGGATGGCCCTTTGGTAATTGGGGAGGAAAAAAAAGTTTAAAATAGCTGAGCAGTTATCAATGTAGATAATCGGCTATTCCCTTTCCAATCACATTTTTTAATGGGAAGGATTTATTTTGGATTTTGGTTTTCTGACATATGCTGTCTGGAGCCTGTCTGACAAGGAATGAGCAGATCATGGCCAGAGACTGGGGAACGGACTGGTGCTCAGAGGAGGATGAGGGGTGATTTGCTCTTCCTCTCTGGAAGTTGGCTGACATGACCCACACTTTCAAACTTGAATTTGGACTTGACTAAGCCCAGTTATTAGTCTCATAAGTATATTAGGTTTTTCCTAAATCCTCAGTTCCTGGAGTCATGTGATTACATGAGAATTTCAGTTTTCCACTTAGAAAGTAAGTTTCTCGCCTTTGAGATTGTGGCAAATAGCTTGAAAGCGTGAACCCAAGAGGCTCCAATACCAGAAGGCAAATAAAAAGAATCCCAAATATATTTGGCTTAAAAATGTCAATATTTTAAAACTATGTAATGATTTTGGGGACCTTGCTAATGATTTTTGGTGTTGTATTAGTGATTTATGAGTGTTTGACCTATAAATGCGCAAGCTGTACTTTTATGCACTGCCCTGTTATACAGTAGAGCCTAGCACAAAAGGTTTTAAACTCCATTTCTGGGAGCAGTGTCCTTCTCTGCTTTGAGCAGTCTGTCAGAACATGTGATTAAATAAAGATAAATGTTTTTCAATGTGGATATCTGCATTATTGTGAGGGCCAACTCCTTATGATGGATTAACTTAATTGCCTACCAGTTTGCTAAGCACTGAAAAGATCTGTTAAACTTTCTCAAGTTAAAAATAGTCTGTCAATTACTGCTGTAGTAGACTCTTTCACCAGCTCTCATTATATTTCCACTGACTTCTTTTCCCTTTGCTGGCAGGATTACAATAAAAAGGAAATAAAACTACAAAAATAATCTCAATTAAAATGATATTAAGAGCTATTAGGGATGTGCAAGCCCTGCAAACTTTGGTTCATTAAGGAAGTTGCAAGCCAGCACTCTGCTGTTTGGTTGCAGGTGTGGGAGCCAGAGAGTCTCTGCAGGGTGGGACATACAAGTTCAGTGATGCCCTCCCTACAGCTGCTCCTCATACGCTGTTACCTTAGATGTCATCAGGGGCTCCTGTGACAGATTTTTATTACCAATCTGCCTGATGAGTAAGGTGATTAGGCTGAGGCCACAGGATCAGTGTGGGAGGGGATGAAGGAGCACACCAAGTGTCTAAGTTTTAAAATCTTTATTAATAAAAATAATAAAACAGCAGAGAGTTCAGGGTGTTCCCCATGTCACTCAGAGGAGGGAAGAAAGCGTTAGTGCCCCAAGCCCTAACCCACTTTCATACTCTCACATGCACGACACGAGGCTGGCGAAGCCTGGGTGTAATGTCAGAAGAAGATGGGGAGGGGTGGACGGGAGTTCTTGTCCTGGGTGCTCCAGCTTCAAGGTGCTCCAGCTCTCAGGAGGGTTTTAAGTCCTGGGTTCCTTTGGGGATGTTCCGTTCAGGGACCTCTGCTCCTGATGCTCCTGTACCGGTCAAAACTGGCGCTCTGTGGTCTCCTCAACTTTCCCAAAACACACGGGCTAGACTTTGTTATCCTCTTTGTTTTCCTCGGTGCTGGCCTTCACTTGTCTTGCTCATTATGAGCTGCGTCTGCAGGTCTGTTCAGCTTCATCTTCCTTTCTCACGGCTGGTCAGTGAATTCCAGGCCCCTGTCTTTCTCGGCAGGCAGCCAAGCGTCAGCTGTGAGCTGCAGCCATGGGCTGAAGTCAGTGCCTTATCTTCTAACTGAGCGAGCTAAATTGTCGAGTTAACCTGTTCTCTGCTTCCTTTCTCCTTCCGACTCTGGCCTCTGCAGCCTGCAAAAACAATTTCCATTCCACACTCAAACCTTTAACCCTTCCCCAAAATGCCTTGCGATGCTTGCAAGAGCGTTAGCAATATACAGTGCTAATCTGCCTCCCCAGGGAATCTACGGGAAGGAGGGGGCTGTTGAGGTGTAATGCTCCTGGGGCTGATAGAGAGAGGAGTGGTTGTCAGAAGATTCCAGGTTTCCCCACTATTAGAACACCGTCTGCATGTCTGTTTGTTTCTCTCTTGCTGACAATCTTCTTCTCTTTCATTTTTTTCCTTGTTACTCTCTGGCAAATGGGGAAGATCACAACTGTATGCTGACCACATGCCTGAATTATCATTAATCAGTTTCTTCAGTTGACTGGTGGTGAAAGATGGCTGCCCAGTCTAGGAGTTTCATTTTCCAGATAATCCCTGTGGATGACACTGTATGCTGACTGCAGGGGGTACGTGCACATGAACACACAAATTGAGACAGGCCAAGGAAAACAAGCTACTGAGCCTTATTTTTGAAAGAATAGAAGCCTGATTGAGAAATGCTGATTGTAATCAACTTTCAGATTTAAAGGGAATAGTTGAAATGGGACATTAAAGAAAAATTGATGTGTGTGCGCTAGGTAATTGGAATGGTTCTGTTTCTGAGACATATAAACACAACTGGTTTTGCATGAATTTTATATTGCTCAGAATGGCACAAACCAAACTGTGCTTTCATTGTGAAGGCCCTTATTGCAGAAAGTGTCCATTACCACCATCATTTCAAGGCTTTGTTGGCTAATATTAAGGATTGCTGTAGTTTCATGTTGTATATTATTTAATTCATTTTGATAAGTTAATGCTGTAGCATTCTTTAGGTCCCTCATAATCATCCAATTGCTTTTACTGTTGTAGAAAAGTGTCCAATTTAACTGGCTGAAGTGGTGGTGCCTCTTAATACCTGAGGAACACCATGCTCCTATTCTGAAGTATTTTCTAATGCTTTAATGAAGTCCATCACAATTTTTAGATACAGTATTAAAGTATGACGCACAGGGCAGCTAGGAGCCATGCTGATCTTTCATTAACAGTGCTCCAGTATTTTAAAACAGACTGAGTTTTCTATCATTGCTTATTAGCAGCAGTGCAATTTTTCAAACATCACATCATTAGTCCTCTGGTAGTGGTACTGACCCTAATGAACTAACCAAGTGCTTATGATTGCTACACATATTTTAATAGGACAGTTGAAAGTAAACACATGCAAGTTTTATTCCTTGTGACAGGTGAAAAATGTGCACATTTAAGTTATGTGACTTTGCAGTACATTAGTCATGTGCTTTTCCATATGTTTTTGCTTGTATTTGTTAAAGTTACAAATCATTAACATTATTATTGTGTGTAGTTCCAACAGTATGCTAAGCACTTTACAACAAGGGGTATTCAGGTCCATTGCCACAGCACTGTATATGTGTAGGCAGGCAGTGAAAGCAGCTGAACCCAGGATGAGATTCTCCCTAAAAAAAGGCTACGTGATGCTGGTACTGCTTCCCTCCCTAGGGGATTCAGCTGATGGAAGGTTTTAATTTTTATGGACACAGATATGGAGGAGTCTTGCTGGGAGGTGATGCCCATTTTGGGTCTATGCTGGACAGCTCTGGACATGTTGCTGCAGCAAGATTTGTGAGCACCTTGCACCACCACAGCGATGAAGTGGGTTTTAGCCCACGAAAGCTTATGCCCAAATAAATTTGTTAGTGCCACAAGGACTTCTTGTTGTTTTTGCTGATACAGACTATCATGGCTACCACTCTGAAACCTGTATAACTTGGTAAGTGAGAGTCTATGACAAAGGGATGGGCTCCACCGTAAGCAAACTGGAACCAAGCAACTTTGTGTTCAGTGATCAAAACCTCATCTCAAAAGAGACATACCAGAAATAAAGGGTCTGAAGATGGGAAAAAATAGGATTAGAGGCATGGGAAGGCATCCTCAGTAGTATGAAATATCATCTTTTATACTTCAGGGCATTGTACACCACCTAGCACCATGGGGCCCTGGTTTGTGAGTAGGGCCTTTAGGCACTATGGTAATACAAATAATAAATTGACTGCTAGCTGCCTAAAGTCAGGAAGAAACTTCTCCTAAGAGGAAGTTATTCCATAATTGTTCATTACAGAAATTCTTGGAACTTCCTCCAAACCATTTGGTACTGGCTACTTTTGGAGATAAGGTGAAGGACTAGATGGACCACTGATATGATCCAGTTATGGGGATACCTATTTTCCTATCTGGAAGAGCTATTGCTCTACCTGTCAGATACATGAAAGAAAATGCATTTGAATTAAATGAAGCATATGTAAAATTACTGAAGTGCTGTAAGAAAAATGGCCATGAAGAGTTAACTGTGATAGATTTTTATTGTAAATTTATGTGAACAAAAAATCAGCATGAGTAGGAAGAGTCATTTTGGGTAGAAGGTCATTGTTCTATTAATAGGGAACAAATAGGTTTCACAAATGAATGGGTCTTATTTTTAATTTGATGAGAGGTGGGGATACCAGGGGAAGGAACTGAGGTTGAAAGGAAATTTAATCGCTGTATCGAGAACCTTTGTCACTGAAAACACAGTGAACAGATTAATTCATTTGCAAGCTGTAATGAATCCCTACTGAAAAATAATTACCTTGAAACTTTACTTTTAAGGTGAAAATATTTGACTCTAAGAATCAATCTTCCTTTGTGGTTACCATTCCAAAACACATTACTTTTTGGATTTCAGTACAGTAAGATGGAAGTTCGTCTTACCATTGCTCTCCAAAGTTCTCATCTTTTTTATCATACATAGAGTACAAGGATAATTTTCAAGATATTTAAACGTGTGTGAAAACCTACCTAGGAAAATCTAGTAGGAAATTGTAGTAAAGTCAAGAGGGAGGACTGAGCAGAATTTTGCACTCTATGTTTGTAAGATAGTAAATTAGGTGAGGGAGAAGCATAAAGGTTAGTTTCCCAAATGATTTGTAATGAAGTGTAAGAAACAGCACACATGTTAACCAACAACTCCATTGAATGAATTGAAGTCAGAGAGTAATATCCCATGGTAACTCATAATATACAATATGTGGTGTACCACATAGGTAACTTGAATGTTGTGTCTTTTTGGTCACTACTGTAAAAGGTATATAAGTATGGGTAACAAGCTCTGATCCTTTCTAGGCCTAGGGTACAAGAGAAATGTTCTTGTTGGCCTTGCAAATATCCTCTAAATCCAAGAAATGGTTCTGAATGAACTCCCCAAATCTAAATAGCCCTAAACTAGATCCAAAACTTGTTACTGACTCTTAGTTCTGTAATGGGCTGAATCAGAACCTACCTCTGGACATCCTTAGCTTTGGTAAAGTTTGAATCTAGACTGTGATGGGAAATGTGGAGTTCCATCTCATCTATGCATACAGCTCAATAGACCCACAATTACCCTAGCAGTGACCTGTGATGTTAAACCATCCTCATGCCTCGGGAGCTGAAGTTCATCTTTAAAAAACAAAAACAAAAAAACCACACACACATTTTGTTTTTAAGTGAATTTAGTGCTTTCTGTCAGGTGCTAGATTAATAACTGTGGAGCTCTAAACCCTTCATTTATGCAAAGAACAAGTACATCCTGGGTGGACAGTGGCCATGCAAACTTGACATTATTCTATTGATTTGCCTCCTCCATCAATTGGAGGGACTATCTCCAGGGGTGAGAAAGTAGTTCTCCTTGCCTGTACAATTGACAGTTTCTCTTCTGGAGATTGCCATCAAGAGTATCAGTTAGTATCCATATTTCTCTTCTGCAATAAGATCGGCCAGGATCACCAACTTATTTCACATTGACCACCAACCAGGCATAAGTGCTAACAAATTTCCAGAAATTGAAAGTACGAGGTGTCACTTGCTCAACCCACTTGGCTGTTAGCAGTGGTACTGCATGGTTATATACTAATGCATATTGTAAGTGATTTTTTTTAAACCTATGAGAAGAGGCGGGCTGGTGAGAATCCATCACTGAAACTCCAGTTAGGTTAAGCATTTAGCTGAGATGAATATATGGAAGGAAAAGAGCAAATGAGTGGATAACTCCATGCTTAATGTGTTTCTCAGTAAATGTCACAGGAACGCTGAATCTGTGGAATTGTCCAATTCAGTGTAACAATTTCAACTGCTAGTTGATCATCCTCCACAGAACTTACTTTACATCTCATTAAATCTGTGAATGAGATGTGAAATTAATTCCTCTGTGCTCCCAGAATGTGAGTGAGGACTGGGTAGATTAAACTTCCATTTAAAGTGAGGGAGGGGAGTTATATGTCACAGAGCCGCTCGACTCTGAGAACCTTTAGTTCTGGCCCTCAAAAGATCTCTCCAAAAATATATATCCCATGCCAAGAGAGAGACAAGAGAAAGAAAGAGAGTGATCCTAAAATGAAGGCAGGAAAAATTAGGGTGGGAGGCATGCACGAAGTGTTGGGGGTGGGGAAGAATTCATAAAAAGAGGGAAGGCAGGGACTAGTCGTGGGAGAAATATGAAGAGGGATAAACTTAACTGGCAGAGAAAGGACTATTCCATAAATGGATTTACTTTTTAAAAGAAGTCTTTAAATACAAGATTTAATTATTGCTGCTGAAGAGGTACATTATGCACTTGGACAAGACAACAATGTGCCTCTTATCAGGAATTTCTTATTTCCTGGCTCACAGGTTCTATCTGAAAGGTTAACTCAGCCCTCCTCTTAGAATGAGCCTGGCACCCCTGTTCTAACTTTCTTATGGAATGCACGGGAAGAGCAGTTGTTGTCATCAAGGTCTCAGGGAAATAACCTGCTCACATGCAAAAACAAATATTGACCATAATTTATGCTGATGACAAGTTCAGTTCATTCTTGAAAAGAGATCTCACAAAGGGGCTGGTCCATCACATTACTGTGAGCTTCTACAGCTCATTTCAGGTCTAGGGGAAAACTGAGCAAGGTCTTGTAAAGAGATTGAAATAACCCTGTGTGACCACTCTAGGTGGCTTGTCAAGATATCATACTGCTGGGTTCATCACCTGACAATCTTATGTAATTTAAAATATATGACCTTATCATCCAAAATGGGAAGGGGATCAGAGAGCCAAAGGTTTTTCAAGTGCTTCCAGGCAGAAAACCAGAAACTGTACTGTAGGCAGAAGGTTTTTCTAAACAGAACATTCTCTAAAAATTTCCATTAGACATCAGCAGGTCTTTAAGAAATGAACCGTTACCGTATTGTTGTTCTAAGGCTGATGCCACTCAAGATACTATGTATTTCACTAGGCCCACTAACAAACCCGTGGGATATCAGACAACTCCAACCTGCATTTTTGCATCCCTGATATGTTGAATTTAAGTTGGCATTTTAGTGCTAAAAATATTACAGCTTTCTTGGGCAATGACTGGAAAATGAAGAGAGAAGAACCTTTCGTACCCAGTGCCTTAATAAATTACAGCAGCAGTATTCTCATGGGAAGAAGGGGCTGAGGCAATTTTGCTATTTTAAATATGAACTTACCTCCTGCTCTTGCAGCTACCTACTCAAAGCTAACAGTGAATAGTTGTAGCTAGACTTTCAATCTATGCTACCTACATCCGATGTACACTGCCTCTGTGTCATCAGGGATTGAAATGTGTGGTAGGTCTGAAAACAGTTCAGGGGGGAGAGGGGCTTGTTAAATGAAATGAAAGGCCTGTGGAGCATGTAGTGCTTGAATTTGTCAGGGTAACTATAGTTCTTTCCTTATTCTACTCCCTTCTGTATGTTTGCTTTGTTATACATTGGTAAACTCCACTCAAGGAGCTGTTCAGGATAGTTCAAGGGGGCATAATGTTCCTGTTAGAAAATGTCTATAGACACTTGCGGTTAAACAAGGATGAAATCACCTAATCAGAGAAAAAAATTACTTTAATTCTAGGCAGGAAAAAAAGCAGAGTAAGAAGCTGCTTATTTTCTTCTTTTGAAAATGTCAGTTTGATCAAGAGACCAGATCCATAGAGAGAACTAAAATAGAATTAAATGAAAGCATCCAATAACACTGGCCTTGTGATTTGATTACACCCCAAAATTGGAAAATTGCAGGCTTGAAGCAAAGTTTAAGGCAATTAACCTGACCTTTTGGGTGTTATCAAATGAGACATCCCTCTGGAGGGTTTTTTCTGGTTGTAGAGCACTTCTAGCCTGGGGGTTGGGAGAGGGGAAAGATATCATAGCAGTGTAAAGTTCTGGTGACAAAGTGCCATAGGACTGACTCACTGGCACTTATTTTAGAATCAAATCAGTGCGTTTATGGATGTGTTAGGAGATGGTGAGGGACTTTGGAAGTTGCCCTGGTGGAAGTATCTTATGGCATGTATGCAGCAGTGCCTGATAAGTTACATACAATATAAGGGAGGCTGAATCTCACCAGTAAGACTCATGCATAATATTACTGATTTAGGTTACAGAGGTAGCATTTTCACAGCTGTATTTCATTTTTTATTTGAAGAAAACTATCAGATTTGAGAGGAAACAAATGAGCTGCATAAGGCAGATTAAAAGAAAGTTCTAAAATTACTTCAGAAATGTTTCTGCTTGTAACTGGATATGTCTGTGCTCACCTGACCTCCAAATTTAGTTGCTGGTACACATTTGAGATGTTCGGCCTTAGGCATAGTTGGAATCCCATGGGCCACATTACATTTTATATTTCTGAATTATAACTGGAGAGGATAAGGGTATTCATTTGGTAAGGCTGCCAAAACTTAGCCCCAAATCAACTTCACTCCAAATCTGGTTCTGTATTTTTGTGAACAAATAAGTTGCAATCAAGGAAGAAGAAAATGTCTGGAGAGAATCACAGCAAGGTTCTAAAATGTTTATTTTGTATACGCAAATAAGCATAACTTGTATAGCAAGAATAAATATGGAATAATCAAATATGCATATGTACAAAGAATAGAGACTCACTACTAATTCAGATTAAAAACACCATAAAAAGTGTATATGCATATATGCACATGATGCCAGAAGGTTGTACAAGGGTAAATTTAATGTCATCCCATCCACCCCTCAGACCCAAATTAGGATGAATAGGAAGAGGAAAATCATATGTAAATAAGCCTTTAGATTTTCAGTCAATGGATTTCTATAGTCAAGTCCCATTGACTTTGAAAAATGTCAGCATTAGAAACTAAACTTAAATGTTGAAAACAAAAAAAACCAAAAACACACACACAACCCCTCTTCCCCCCGGCCCAAACCACTGCTCTTAATCTCTCCTCTAAACCTCACCTCTGCTGAGAGCTATCTGCAAATTATTTCATGATGACTGAGCAGAGAGGGTGTCTACTACACAAAATTAAATAATTCCACATTTCTCCATCTCCACCCTATTTCTCTCTCACTTCCTATTGTGTTAAATTTAGATGTTAAACTCTCTTATTTTGTGTGTGTACAGTGCCCAGCACAATAGGGTCCTAATTCCTGATTGGAGTATCTAGGCAGTACCGTATTATAAACAACAATAAACCTTGAACTACTATATCTATTGCCCAGCATGCCCTGGTATCTGGTGATACATACATATAGTGAGAGCAAAGGAGAGAAATCAGTTACTTCTGAGATTTGCCAAAGAAAATGTAAACTGCAGTTTTAACATAACAATTTAATTCTATTTGATTATCAAATACTAGAAACTGTTCTAAGGCCCAGTGTTTCTGTGTATGAAACTGAAAATCTTCAGGGAAATGAATGAATGTTTTAATGTAACTCTGATATACAGGTGTGTGCACACGTGTGCCATCTCCAAACATTCAAAAATAATGAATTGCCCCCTGCCTCAATCACTACATTGGCTTCAGAATCTTTTTTTCTCTAAACAACAAACAAAAGGTTTTTTTGCTTTTCTTCTTGGTCTCTGAGCCTTCTAGTACACTTCCTGCACACTTTCAAGGTCGTCTCCACAACCGTGAGAGCTAGAAACATAATTGAAAAACCCCAGACAGCAACTGGGGCCGTAAGTAATACCAGCTATTGCGATAGCTGTGGTAAACATTATGAAAACTGGCAACACTGATTTGATATGTCAGCTTTATAGAATTAAGCTTTTTTTTTTTTTAAATACAGTACCAGAAGAGAAGCCAGGGCCGTCCTTAGCCATACGCAGAATAGGCAGCCGCCTAGGGCACCACTAGGTCTGGGGGCACCGCTCTGCCAGACATGGGAAGCAGTGGAGCATGTAAGAGCAGGGTTGCTGGGTCCTAGAGACAGCCGAATGCAGCACAGTCTGAGAGAGGGGATTGGCTGCTGGGGTCTCTGGGAAGGAACTCACCTGTGAGTGTGACTCTTTCCCCCGGTGTGAGGTGAGGCAGGCTTGGCGGCTCTGGCAGTATCCTTTGTTGTCCCCCATAACATCCATTCTTCTCCCTCCTGCCCCACAGAGCACCCCACCTTTCTCCCTCCCCCCACGGAGCACTCCTCTCTCCCCGCTCCCCTCCCTGGCTGCCTGCTGAAGAATGAAAGTGAAAGTAACTCACTTCCTTGGCAGGCAGCCAGGATTGGAATGGTCACACAGGACTGGGCTGGGGATAGCCAGATAGCATGTGCAAAAAAAAATCAAGACTGGGGGTTGAGGCAGGGTGAGCAGATGTCCCACTTTTATAGGGACAGTCCCAATTTTGGAGTCTTTCTTATATAGGCTCTGGTGCCTGTGTAAGACAAAGCCCCAAATATCGGACTAGCCCTATAAAATCAGGACATCTAGATCTGGTCACCCTAGCTGGGGAGCGCATCTCTCCCTTGGGCGGAGCTGCACAGGGCAGGATGAGCTGCTGTGGCTCTATGGGTGCCCCGTCCCTGAGATCAGATGTTGTGCTAACTTCACCATGGTCCATTGGGCTGGCGGAGGTGCCTATTGGCGTGTGATCGGACCAGAGGGTTTGCTGCTGCTGTTGCCACTCTGCACCCTAAGAGGTGGATTTTGGGGTCCTGCAGTTTTCCACCTATCTCCTCCTCTACTTCAGCTGTTCGACCAGCAGGCTGGGGAGTGAGCCAAGCATGAAAGCAATGCTGTGTTGCCATTTAGATTGTCATTTAACAAATTTGTTTGCCAAAAATGCTTGCTAACAATCCTGAATTCAATTTCAATTTAAAAAAAAAATCAATATCTTAGCCAAAAAGAGAAAATTAAGTTGTTGACAATTATTTGTGACGAGTTTGGTATGGGGAGGGGAGTGGGCCAGTTTTCATCTGAAAAACAAAAAATGTTGACTGACTTTCCTATAGCCCTGTTACTGCTAAATAGAACCCTCCAAACAACTGTAAGATGCTCATCTCCTCACTAGTGTATAGAGCAAGGGTTCCCAAAATTTAACAGCTCGCGAACCCCTTTCACTAAATTGTGAAGTGTCATGAACCCCCCCCTAAAAATGAATATTTCAGGGATTTAAGTTTAAATTTCCTCAGTGTAATGGATGCCCCAACTGCCTGCACCGTTCTTCCTGGGGCTCAGGCTGGGGTTTGGGCTGCCGGCTCCCCCACTGATGGGGCTGGCAGACTGAGCCCTGCTCCCAACTGCCCAGCCCCACACTTCCTGTTACTCGGGCTGCCAGCCCCGCACAGAGCACTGGAGTTCAGGCTGCCGGCTCCCTTGCTGACCGCTGGGACTTGGGCTGCCAGCCCAAACTGCCCGGCCCCCCTCTCCTTGGGGCTCAGGGTGTCTGCCCTGCAACCGGGTCCCACCTGCTGTCTCCAATGCCCGGGGTCCTCTGGTCACCATTAGTGAAATTTTTCTGGCAAATCCCCTGTAACGTTCTGCAAACCCCCAGGGGTTCACGAACCCCAGTTTGGGAACCACTGGTATAGAGCAGGGGTTGGCAACCTATGGCACACGTGCCAAAGGTGGCATGCCAGCTGATTTTTGATGCTCTGGGGTTCTGGCTGCTGCCCCATTGCCAGCCGGGGTCCCAGCCACCGGCCCCACTCAGTACCCGCTGCTGGCCTGGGGACCCCCGAAGGAACCCCAGGCTGGCAGCGGGCTAAGCAGTCCGGCGGCTGAGACCCCAGCTGAGCCACTCAACCCACTGTCAGTCTGGGGTTCCATTCGCTCAGCTGGCAGCAGGCTGAGCGAGACTAAATTCAACGAAATAGGAAAACAAGAGCAACTAATGACAAAGTGCAAGAACCTAGAGAGCCTCCTGAAGCACAGTGATAGTTTTGATTTAAATGGACTTGAACTGTACGAAGAATTGAGTACACTGTCATCAATGTTGCCACATGCAAAATCAGTGATGGACATTGTACAGTTTATTCGTACCAGCAAACTTGTTGATATATATCCCCTAATGTGTACATTGCCACTCGTAGTCTACTGACAATTCCTGTAGCAGGACCATCAGGAGAACAGAGTTTCTCAAAAGTAAAGCTCATTAAAAACTATCTCTGCTCTACAATGAGTCAGGAACACTTGACTGGTCTTGCTATTCTTGCAATCGAACAAGACATCACTTTGTCTTTGTCATACGATGACATTATTACTGATTTTGCAGCCCAAAAAGCCAGAAAGATTGCTTTTAATTAAAAACAAATCCTTATTTCAATACCTCTTCATATACATTTCCAATAATATGTTGACAAATTAAAAAATATTATTTGCATCATTTGTTCAAATCAGAATTTTTTCCTATAGTGCTACTTCTTTAGTGCTAGTCCATCAGCAGTACAGTATGCTTAATTAAGTTAAACTGGTTTTAATAACATGCATGTGGCAAGTTTTCCAATACTGTAAGCTTATGTTTGTGTTGCACAGATCAAGTCAGGCACAGGGGCACCAGTTTAATAATCCTGCCTAGGGCACCATAAATCCTAAGGACGGCCCTGAGAGAAGCCATGACATTTTAGAATGTGTTATTGTAGAATTTATAGGTTCAGTAAGTGTTAAGTATACTAGAGTGCTGACTGCTGCAATTTAAGTTTTAAAGGGACTTGCATTCTAATCCTTTGTTTTCAGATGCTTAAAAAATTGTGTTGCAGCTATTTTTTTTAATTTAACTCAAGAAAGAAGATGTTCTTGCTTTTTTATGTCAAATGGGTGAAAACACATTCTGCTCCAAACTAGTTGTATATATCTTCTGATTATGTTGTGGGGGAAACTAAACAGCCCTTTTTCAAAAGGTTGGGTGACTTTATAAATGTAATGTAAAGTTATTTAGGTAGCAGCAATATACCTGCTAATCAGCTGGGATTATATCTTCCTGGTGTACAGGTAGAATATCAAGGCAGTCCTGTCATGCTATGTTGATGTCAGCTGGCGTTTTGTGGTTTCCTAAAACCTGATAACTGGAGGGCTGATAGCAGCATTCACATTTCCATAAAAAGTGATATTTTGTGGACAGTGAAGCAGGAAGGTGGATTTAATGTTGTTTTCAAATATTGAAATATATAAAATGTGAGTATCGAATCATAAAATATCAGGGTTGGAAGGGACCTCAGGAGGTCATCTAGTCCAACCTCCTGCTCAAAGCAGGACCAATCCTCAACTAAATCATCCCAGCCAGGGCTTTGTCAAGCCTGACCTAAAAAACCTCTCAGGAAGGAGATTCCACCGCCTCCCTAGGTAATCAATTCCAGTGCTTCACCACCCTCCTAGTGAAAAAGTTTTTCCTAATATCTAACCTAAACCTCCCCTATTGCAACTTGAGACCATTACTCCTTGTTCTGTCATCTGCTGCCACTGAGAACAGTCTAGATCCATCCTTTTTGTAGCCTCCTTTCAGGTTGTTGAAAGCTGCTATCAAATCCCTCCTCATTCTTCTCTCTGCAGACTAAACAATCCCAGTTCCCTCACCCTCTCCTCATAAATCATGTGCTCCAGCCCCCTAATCATTTTTGTTGCTCTCCGCTGGACTCTTTCCAGTTTGTCCACATCCTTCTTGTAGTGTGGGGCCCAAAACTGGACACAGTACTCCAGATGAGGCCTCACCAATGCTGAATAGAGGGGAATGATCACGTCCCTCAATCTGCTGGCAATGCCCCTACTTATACAGCCCAAAATGCCGTTACCCTTTTTGGCAATAAGGTCACACTGACTCCCATCCAGCTTCTTGTCCACTGTAACCCCTAGGTCCTTTTCTGGAGAACTGCTGCCTTGCCATTCGGTCCCTATTCTGTAGCAGCGCATGGGATTCTTCTGTCTTAAGTGCAGGACTCTGCACTTGTCCTTATTGAACCTCAAATTTCTTTTGGCCCAATCCTCTAATTTGTCTAGGTCCCTCTGTATCCTATCCCTCCCCTCCAGCGTATCTACCACTCCTCCCAGTTTAGAATCATCTGCAAACCTGCTGAAGGTGTAGTCCATGCCATCCTCCAGATCATTAATGAAGATATCGATCAATACTGGCTGCCAGCTAGACATGGAGCCATTGATCTCTACCCATTGAGCTGGATGATCTAGCCAGCTTTCTATCCACCTTATAGTCCATTCATCCAGCCCATACTACTTTAACTTGCCAGCAAGAATGCTGTGGGAGACCGTATCAAAAGTCAAAGAATAACACGTCCACTGCTTTCCCCTCATCCACAGAACGAGTTATCTTGTCACAGAAGGCAATTAGATTAGTGAATCCATGCTGACTGTTCCTGATCACTTTCCTCTCCTCTAAGTGCTTCAGCATTGATTCCTTGAAAACCTGGTGCATGATTTTTTCTGGGACTGAGGTGAGGCTGACTGGCCTGTAGTTCCCCAGATCCTCCTCCTTCCCTTTTTTAAAGACGGGCACTACATTAGCCTTTTTCCAATCACCAGGGACCTCCCCAGACTGCGATGAGCAATAATAATGGCCAATGGCTCCGCAATCACATCCACCAACTCCTTTAGCACCCTCGGATGCAGTGCATCTGGCCCCATAGACATGTGCTCATCCAGCTTTTCTAAATAGTCCTGAACCACTACTTCTTCCACAGAGGGCTGGTCACCTCCTCCCCCTGCTGTGCTGTCCAGTGCAGTAGTGTAATCTCTTTATCACAAAAGTTGAACTTGCAAATGTAGAATTATGTACAAAAAAACCACATTCAAAAATAAAACAGTATAATACTTTAGAGCCTCTGAGTACACTCACTCCTATTTCTTGGTCAGCCAATCACTCAGACAAACAAGACTGGCTACAATTTGCAGGAGATAATGCTGCCTGCTTCTTGTTTACTAGGTCACCTGAAAGTGAGAACAGGTGTTCGCATGGCACTGTTGTAGCTGGCATTGCAAGAGACTTATGTGCCAGGTGCACTAAAGATTCATATGTCCCTTCATGCTTCAAACACCGTTCCAGAGGACATGCTTCCATGCTGATGATGCTTGTTAAAAAAAAGGATGAATTAAATTTGTGACTGTACTCCTGGGGGGGGGGGGGGGAAGAGGGATAATTGTATGTCTCCTGCTCTGTTTTACCCACATTCTGCATATATTTCATGTTATAGCAGTCTCGGATGATGACCCAGCACATGTTTGTTTTAAGAACACTTTCACAGCAGATTTGACAAAATGCAAAGAAGGTACTGTTGTAGCTATTTTTAGAAATCTCAACCCAAGGTTTAAGAATCTGAAATGCCTTCCAAAATCTGAGACACACAAGGTGTGGAGCATGCTTTCAGAAGTCTTAAAAGAGCAACACTCTGATGTGGAAACTGCAGAACCCAAACCACCAAAAAGAAAATCAACCTTCTGCTAGTGGCATCTGACTCATATGATGAAACTGAACATGTTCACACTGCTTTGGATCGTTATCAGGCAGAACCCATTATCAGCATGTCCTCTGGAATGGTGGTGGAAGCATGAAGAAACATATGAATCTTTAGCACATCTGGAACATAAATATCTTGCAATTCCAGCTACAAAAATGCCATGCAAAACACCCGTTCTCACTTTCAGCTGACACTGCTGCCTGCTTCTTGTTTACAATATCTCCTGTCAATGTAAACAAACTTGTTTGTCTTAGCAATTTGGCAGAACAAGATGTAGGACTGAGTAGACTTGTAGGCTGTAAAGTTTTACATTGTTTTGAGTACAGTTATGTAACCGCAAAAAAAATCTGCATTTGTAAATTACACTTTCACGATAAGAAGATTGCACTTCAGTACTTGTATGAGGTGAATTGAAAAATACTATTTTTATCATGTACAGTGCATATATTTGTAATAAAAATACAAAGTGAACACTGCACTTGGTATTCATTTTGTAATTGAAATCAATATTGAAAATGTAGAAAAACATCCAAAAATATTTAATAAATTACAATTGGTATTCTATTGTTATAAGTGTGATTAATTTAAGTTAAGTTAATTGCAATTAATTGACAGCCCGTGTGTGTGTGTAGAGAGATTTGCAAGAAGTACAAACCTCAGTAGTGAGATTCTTTGGGTATCAACAAGTTGTGAAGAGAAACAGGCTGCCTTGAGGTGAAGACCTCAACTTCTTTTGTGATAAAGATAATAATAGAGCAAATTTTGGGTGGGTGTACTTGAGCTTTTTCTTAGGAATGACCAGTCTAAACATTGTCAGACTGTCCTCACAATGTGCATTGTCCACTGCACATTTAGATTCATTAAAAGAAAACCCAAAGCCCACATTTTCAAAAATAACTGGGGATTTTAGGTTTCAGAGTGGTTGCTGTATTAGTCTGTAACAGCAAAAACAACGAGGAGTCCTTGTGGCGTCTTAAAGATGTAGCCTGACCCAAAGTTGGGTAAACATAATTATAACTTGAGGATTAACAGGTTCTTGTCTCAAGATCAGACCAAGTAAGATTATTGTAAAATCATCATATAATTTGGGAACCCTGATGTGCATAGGTGCAACATTCACACTATAGGAACTCAATCTCTCTCTCTATATATATATATATATGATATACAATTTATTAATAATTTAGCAAAGATTATACACACAAACTCAACAAAGCAGATAGAGATAATACAGAAAGTATATTTGGACATCCATACTTACACCCTTATCTTTCATACTTAACCATTATCTTTCTCATCACTGTCATCATCCTAATCTTCCCTGGTGGCCATCATTCTGGCTCCTCCCAAAGTCTAAATCTCTCCAACCTATCTGCTGCCCCTGAGATGTTACTTCTATAGTAGATTATGCTGACGCTGCCATGACCAATGTATATTCAATAGAGGTCCTTATTTGTATTTCCTCCCCTTAGGATGTCTGTTTTCTATAGCCTAGTATATGTATGATGTTACTCTATTAGCATACATATCAATTTGCTGTCATGGCAGCTTTGCGGTCGGAGGATCTGTCCAGAACCTTCCAGATGCTGGTGTCAGCGATGTTCTGTGGGTGGCTGATGTCAGTATTCTGGATGAAATTTCAGATCCCTAAACTTAAGTTACTTAAGTTTATCTATACCAAAGGTTATAGGCCTCAGGATAAAAGCTGTAGGTTCCTTGTATTACTACTAAATATAATAAAGCAGGATAACAAAGCAATGAATACAATACAGGTAAGCTGGCCCACTGGGCTACGGAGACTAACAAATTTATTTGGGCATAAGCTTTCATGGGCTAAAACCCACTTCATCACAGAGTGAAAAATACAGTAAGCAGTATACATATTTTTCACTCCATGCATCTAACGAAGTGGGTTTTAGCCCACGAAAGCTTATGCCCAAATAAATGTGTTAGTCTCTAAGGTGCCACAAGGACCCCCTGTTGTTTTTTGGGGGGATTTTAGGTGTCTCAATTTTCAGCTGCCCATCTTGCAACACCTTCAAAAAGGTATATGCCCAGTACAATATGAAAATCATCCCCTGTTATGGCATCTCAGTTTAACAACCAAAATCCCTGGTCACTTCTGAAAATGCAGCCCCCCAAAATTAAACTATTTTCCGATTGTGTCCCAGACCCTCCCTGATTTGCTTCTCTACCATGGAAAACTAACATATGATTATTTTAAGGCTTCTATTGTGTCAATCTTGATCAAAGGATACCTTTGAGTGGCAGCAAAAATGGTTGTTATTAGGAAGCAAACAGAATTTGTGAAGCCTGTCCAATAAGAGAGTTTACATATATTTTTAGGAGGATCACTTCTTTTCTTGCCACTCATTAATTTCCCCTCCCCCCATATACATATCTCTGGCAGCAGAGCTATAAAGAAGGGAAATTATAGTTGTAATTGCTATGAATTCTATGTAATCTGTCAAATGATTTAAAATTGGTTGAGCTTAAAAATGACAGCTCTGAAATTTAGTAGAATTCCATATTAAAATAGCATTCTAAATTTTAATCTTGTGCGTAGACTGTTTAATAGCTTCAACTTTCTCTGCAAATTGTGAGTAGTGCTCAGAGATTCAATTTAAATACTGTCAAGCAAGACTGATTTCCAATATTGCATGAACGCTATTTTTCCCCTACAAGTAGTGAGTTAATTTTTCAATACTTCAAATTTTAACGGGATTTTATAGGAAGCTAGGTAAGAATTTCACTCCCTGTCCAGTTTCTTTTCTTCCATTTGTACAGAGGGCATTTAGCACAGCAATATAGCCCAGAAATTAATTTAATTTCAATTTGGTATCTTTCATTCCTTTAGATGTAAGCTGCCATTCAGACTCTCTTCTAAAACCATACTGAGAAAAGATAATTCAGACATCACAATCAATAAAAACCAGTTGTCTAATCATATCTCTGCTAAATGCCTAAAATGCTGTGTGGCATCTTGTTACTCATGGTAATCAAAGTTAACTGACTTAGCATTTCAATAGGTTTAAGACAAAGCAGACTTTTCTTTTTCAATTAGAGTTAAAGCATAGTTGTGTTTATGGAACTGGCTAGCTCAGGGAGTTGGCAATGAGTCTTTTTCAACTCTAGGTCACCAGTTCACTGAAGGTCATTACCTGTCTGATGGCTGTTTGGGTCCCTGTGAAATGAATTGGTAGCACCAATTCAGTTTCCAAAGCACAAGTGTCCACATTAAGCAAATTACCGTTACAATTGATGCTACTTGGCAATCTTAGTCCTGAGGCTGGTGTTTGAAGGTGCATGAAGACTTGTCCCTGCATTCACCCATCAGCTCTATGCAGCTCAAGATTGAGGCATTTTACAGGATGCTTGCACATCTTGCATTTTCTGTCATGAAAGGTCTTCAGCACCTTCCTAAGCATGGCATTCAGTTTTAAGGAGTCTCATGGTGAAACCCATTTTGGATCAGAGGTAAGAGACAGAAATCATAACTTCTCTATGATTGATTGATGAATCCCTGAGCTCTCCAAAAGGGAATGGACACTGGCTGCACACTACACATATATGTGGGCCCAAACGCAGAGTAAGCCCCATGTGTGCAGAAATGACTTACCAATCAGTGTGCCCTTGTGGCTGGGTGTCTGGTTACTGGATCTTTCCCTGGCTTGCTGCCTATTAGTCATCTCCATCTGGGTCTTTTGTGGCCCTGCTCTCTGGCCAGATCACTTAAAAGTTCAATCCCTTTCCATGGTATCCAGGTCCAGCTATGACTGCTCAGGCCCCAAGCTGGCTTTTCCCAGGTGCTGTCTTCAAATTCCCTGTGCTTGGTTCCCCACTAGGCAGGGGCGGCTCTAGCCATTTCGCCACCGCAAGCACAGCGGCAAGCCGTGGAGGGTGCTTTGCTGGTCGCCTGTCCCGTGGCTCTGGTGGACCTCCCGCAGACTTGCCTGTGGATGCTCCACCGAAGCCACAGGACTAGTGGACCCTCCGCAGGCACGCCTGTGGGAGGTCCACTGGAGCCGCCTGCCACCCCAAGCACATGCTTGGTGTGCTGGGGCCTGGAGCAGCCCCTGCCACTAGGTCAGTAGCATACCCCATCACACCCACCATAAGTGGCATGGTCTGACTACAAAAGGGTCTTTTTAAACCCTGACACCACCTAGTTTGGATCCTCCAGTGCAGACAGCAGCTGGAATAAAGACCAAGACAAGTGCAAAAAATATTGCACCCTTGTGTTGAAATAGCTGATAGTACAGCTAAAAAGCTATGTGACAAAGTGCTATCAGCATGATCACTACCACTGCTGCAGCCTGGAGAAAGCTGGAGCCCAGCTGAGGGCAATTATACACATTCTGGTGGGGGATTATGAGCACCTGTGCCACAATCACTGGGTTAACAAAGCAACTGGGGAGAAAATAGGAAGCAAAGTCAGCTCAGGAGGGCACTCAGGCCTTGGCTACACTCACACTTTACAGCGCTGCAACTGGGGTGTGAAAAAACACCCCCCTGGGAGCTGCAAGATACAGCGCTGTAAAGCGTCAGTGTAACCAGGGCAGCAGCGCTGGGAGCGCGGCTCCCAGCGCTGCACGCTACGCCCATAAGGGATGTGGTTTACATGCAGCGCTGGGAGAGCTCTCTCCCAGCGCTACTGCTCTGACTACACTCACACTTCAAAGCGCTGCCGCGGCAGCGCTCCCGCAGCGCTGCCAGGGCAGCGCTTTGAAATTCCAGATGTAGCCATACCCTCAGAGGGTGAGATTGGGTAGGAAAGCAAGGACTGTGGGGAAGCCTATCCTTGCTATAAGCCTATGTTGCCTATTACTGTGATGTAAAAGGGAAACACCTGCTGTGTGTTTGTGACGGCAAGATCCTCTGAATTGATGAGGCACTGACATTCACCAGGCAGCATCAGAGGTGCCCTGTGACAAGCTACAAGAGACATGGTTATTTGCATACAGGTATAATTCTGCCTCCATATGTTTCATGTGATTTAAAAGGAAAATATGCTAATATTGTTCTAGCTAACACTGAAATATCAGGAAGATGGGCTGTAATAATCAAAATTATAAATATTATTGACTATGCAGTTGGGATCCTTTTTTGAAATTTTATTGTGATGCTTAAACAGAACTTTTTCCTTTTTGATACTATTTGTGAGAGACCTATGTAGTACCCTAATAGAGCGCATATGCCATTCCAGTGGTATAATATATATTGTAAATATTTTGTGTGTGTGTAAGAGCAGGCCAAAAAGGAAATAAGTTGAATGACTTTTCAATCATTCCTTTGGTTTTTCATTGAAAGTTTCTGAACAGCTCTACACCTGGATGTAAAACTGGGGGGAGGCAGTGAGAATTACTAGAAAAACAACTTGTTGCAAAACTTTCCAATTTTTTTGTTTTGAAATTTCAATCAAAAACCCTAACCCTAAGATCTCTCTTGCAAACAAACAGCAGCTACACTGTGTGCCTTTTAGCAGCATGGTGGTAGCAGCACAGTCATGTCATTAAAAGCTGTGTAGTGTGGAACTAGCCTTCAGCAGTTGGGGTAGGAGGGAGAGAAAGGGAATACCCACTGAAGTGAAGGGAGCAGCTCACATATCTCAGAGCTATTGTGTTGGGCTGTATTAATCTTCATCTGGTATGCTCTTTCATCCGAGAACCTCTCATTGAGATGAATGGGCCATCTAACACCTCTTTGAGGCTGCAGCTTTGAAATTTGTAACCTAGGCTGGCAGAAATCTAAAGGAAGTTTCAGAGTGGTAGTTGTGTTAGTCTGTATCAGCAGACCAATGAGGAGTCCCTATGGCACCTTAGAGACTAACAAATTTCATGTACCATCTTTTCATGTACTATATTAAAATATACTATAAAATACTACTGTATTTTCCAATCCATGCATCTGATGAAGTGGGTTTAGTTCATGAAAGCTTATGCCCAAATAAATTTGTTTGTCTCTAAGGTGCCACAAGGATGCCTCATTGCTTTTGTTTGTTTTTTTTAAGAATCAAGTGTAAACATCTGGGGGAAAATCTGCCTCCCTCAAGGTGTTTTGTGTTTTTAGAAATGTAATCTGAGTGGAGCAGAAGATTTAGAAGGCACCAAAACTGTTTTTGAAAAGAAAATAAATTACACATGCAAATATTCACTGGGAGGGGTGATTGCAGGAGTTGGATGACTGGGGGAGTTGGGGTATTATGGGGAGGAGAAGTAAATAGAAATGGATGGTAGGCGACGGGGGCTTAGGGAAAGGGTGGCAATTATGGTAGAGGGAGAGGAGAAGACAGGAGGGGTTGGAGAATGTGAGGGGTAGCAGAGGAAGTTGGAAGTTTATTCATGGGAGGGTCTGTCAGTCCTGAATTCTCCCCTTCTGTGTATGTACTGGGCTGAAGGGGAGCCTTACCTTCTGCAGAGCTCTTAGCCCCTCTCCCTGCCTGCTGTGATCTGGGGGGCCCTACTTCTCTTGTGGTGTCTGAGCCCCTCTCCCTGCCCCTCCATGTGGGGTGAGATCGGAGGTCGGGGGGGTATAGGTGATGCAAATTTAGACATCTGAAATCCAAAAAGTGGGAGGGGGAGGCTAGTCACTGTGGGGGTGGGGGCTCAATTTGGGGGAGGGGCAGACTGGGTGGCTGGAGAAGCTTGGCTGAAGTAGGAGGCAGGAGTCCCAGCTGGACATGGGTAGTGTGAAATGTGGAGTCCAACTCAGAATGCAGATGGAAAGGACTGGCAGGTAGAATAAAACTAGGCCAGCTATTTATATGAGTATCCTATCTGCTTTTGAACAACCATTGCAGGAGGTCCAGGGATATCCTCTATGGGGAAAGTTTTTGTAAATTCATGCAATTTGGTGCAATCTGTTGCATTCCAAAGATAAACATATTTGCTGTTTATGAACCTGAGATAAAAGGTATATATGTAAAGACCATTTCTGGGTTTAACTGGAACTTTGTAATTTAAAATATACATAATTTACCCTACCCTGTCTGTCTATTGTATACAGTACTCTGCTGTATATTTTCCTGCATCTCTTCCTTCCTTATTATTACTGGGGCACCCTGAGGACCCTGATTAGAATTGGCCTTTACTTTGGAATGGGAATATAACTCCTCAAATCACCATTTCTAAATCAGTGTGAGTAAAGAACAAATTCATAAGGAAAGAGAGAGGCCTTGCTGATGAGATGAAACCTACGAATGGGTAAACAAACATATCATGTAAATATTTAAGGAAATCTGTGCTTAGATGATGTGTGTAAGAATTGGGGGCAGTGTCAATAACCTCTTCCTCTAGAATGCAAACCTCAGGTTTTTAAATCTATAAATTAAGTTGTAAGAGTGGAAGGGCTTAACTGTGCAGGCAATTACTATCAGGTATGGTGCTGAGTATTAGTGGGATGATTTGCAGTAGTCAGCATTACACTCAGTAGCAAGCATCTGCAGGATTGTGTCTTAAGGGAAAAGATCATGTAGCCGCAGGACAGCACATGCAGAACTCCAATACAAGCGTCACTGCCTGGGCAGACCCTTGCTACCAGTTGGAGCCACACTAAAGTAAATGATGCTTCAGTTGGGGGTACACTCATATAGAATCACTTGCAGGATTGAGATCTTGTATAGTACTGGTGAATAGAGAACAGCTGCAGAATTAGACTCTTAAATTACTGCAGAATTTTAATTCTAAATTTTTCATAACTTTGCTCCTTCATGCCCCCCAAACCATCTTCTTCCTCCTACACCAAAGGTGGGGAGGGTGTCTGGTGCAGAGCCACCTCCACCAGGTTTCTCTTGGTAGAGAGTTCCCTTCTATAGGAGGATTTCCTGTGCATCATAATGGCTGCACCTTCCCCCCTCCCTTCTTATTGGTGTGTTTGTTAGGTACTGTTGTTCCCTCAGCTTTGCTAAGATTCATATGCCTGACAGTTTAAAGGGACACTGCTGAGGATGGAGGTATAGGATCTTTTTTTGTTATACCTGTCTGCAAAGAACATGGGAGTCTTCAAATATGAAAAATTTGAACAACAAACATTAGAGGGGTAGCCGTGTTAGTCTGGATCTGTAAAAGCAGCAAAGAATCCTGTGGCACCTTATAGACTAACAGACGTTTTGGAGCATGAGCTTTTGTGGGTGAATACCCACTTCGTCTGACGAACTGGGTATTCACCCACGAAAGCTCATGCTCCAAAACGTCTGTTAGTCTATAAGGTGCCACAGGATTCTTTGCTGCTTTTACAACAAACATTGTGTCTTACTAAATGTAGTGCAAAGAAAGGCACCAGAAATCCAGAATCCTGGAATGAACCTGCATTTAGAAACTATCTGCACACAATAGAGGAAGCAAATTCTATAATGATGTAAAAGAGAAATTATTATCTATTGCACCTATACAGCATATGTAAGTGACCTGCAAGGTCACACAGCATAACCAGGAATAGGATCTATGATCCCTGTCTCCCAGTCCTTGTTCTATTCACTAGATTCTCCAGACCTTTTGTAAAGTAAATGTTTCCTCTCACTTTAAGATGACATTAAAAATCGAAACGTGCCCACAACAGAAATTAGATGTAGGCCAGAAATAGAAACTCAGGTTGCCTGATTCCTGTGCTGGTGTTCTGACCACATTACTTCCCTGTGTATGCCAATCTACTCTTCTGTATGGTAAGGGTGTTTTGTTTCAAATGTTCAGGCAGGTTATAATGACAAGCGTATTTAGAAATCAACTACATTTATGAAACATGCCCCTCCATTACCAGTGTTTAGAAATCAACTACATTTATGAAACATGCCCCTCCATTACCAGTTATCAAACACACTAATAGAGATGTTCTGTCCTGTGCACTGTATCACTGAGATTAATTGTTTCCAGTTAATCTGGATACATTTACTTGCCATTCTCGAAACGTGGTCTGCTTGTGCTTTTTAAGTGACATGATGACCAAATAGGCTTTGTCTTCTTAAACCATTTCAGGCCTTTTATTCATTGCTTCTCGTCCTTAGTGCTTTGCACTACTTCCCCCCCATCAACCCCAAAACCACTCCATCTGTGCTCTACCAGAGTCTGGGGCCACTGTGATTTGATTTTGCAGCTGCCAGCCCCAAATCAACTTTCAATTTTAGGGCAAAGAAACTGAAGTCAAAGGCATTGAGACCTAGAGCAGTAAATTTCCTCTGCCACTATGCACAGTTTAATAAGCATCTACAGCACAGATCATTTTATCGAAGCAACATCTATTGCAAATACACTTCGCAGAGAGTGAATGATGGCCACGGTGGAGACAGCTAAGTTCTTATAGAAGATATTTATGTTTCCCCAATTATCATTATTTTATTGACTTGCTAAGTTCTTGCAATATGCAATTGTATATTGCTTGCATGATGTGAATATTTAGGGGTAAAAGGTTTGTTTTCATTCCCAACTTTAGGTACATTATGCTGATTTAGCTAACTGTTGTCCCCAGTGTGACCAAGTGGCTGGGGCAGACCATCCTGACAATGCCACTCTCAGCGCAGGCTGCAAGACATAGGGCAGACAATCCCCAAAGGTGGTGAATTACTCTATAATTTAGATTAATCAAACCACTAACAAAAGAACTTCTGCAGTACCGCACTAGTTAACCAGAAGCCAGACACACTCTCCTTTAGGCATTCCAGCCTTTGGGTCACATCCAGGCAACCTGATCGAATAGAGTGAGAGGTTATTGAAAACCCATTTCACCATATTCTCTCCTGAAGGATCAGACACACATTGCCAGGTCAATATAAATCTCAGATCTTACCCAAATATCATGCTGTCAGCCAATCCTTAGTAAACTAATTAAAGGTTTATTAATAAAAGAAGAGTTATAAATTATTAATAAATCATATACATACAAACGATTGCAAAATCAGGTTTGTAGCAATGAGCGAATAAACTGCTGGTTGTAAAGTCTCTCTGGCAACTTTCATATGATTGAAAGGTCCTCAGGCCATAGTGCAAAATGCTCCTTTTAGCTGTAAATCCAGAGTCCAGCATATTAGAGCAGGAAAGAGGCAACATGCAGCTGTTTCAGGTGTCTTTTTATATCTCTCCCATATGCATGGTAATTGACTGTGCCAAACAAAGCCCATAGCCCCTGTATGTGGAAAGTTACTGGGCCAAGATGGAGTCCAGGGTCACACAAGCATATCCTGTGCCCTTGCCTGTTTTGCTGAATGACAGAGGGTGGCCATTGGCTCCTTGCAGTCTAAGGCATCCTCAGAAATAGTTATCTGGACAGGAGCAGTTTCTTTAATGGTCCATTGTGAGAGTGGAGTGTCATCAATAGGACATCAACACAGCTGTCTAGCTGTTAGGTAAATTCTATCTAGGGGTGTCACCCAGGAATATAACCAGGTTTAAGATACAGGTACATAGCCAATATTCATAACCTTGGATACAAAGGTAATACATGCATATGAACAGGATAATCATACTTAGAAACATCATAACTTTTCCATTGACACCTTCCATGATATACTTTGTAAAAGATTTGCTGCCATTGTATAACACTGATTTCAACAATGATACAGCTGGCCATTTTTAATCATATAGCATCACGCTCAATTTTCCTGATAGGCTTGATTCACCCCATGTAAACATTTGTACCCCATTGCATCCATGGTATATTGGAAACTGTAAACCTTGTTACAGTGTGAAGAGATAGCTAAGGCTATGTTTTAGTCATGGGTATTTTTAGTATAAGTCATGGACAGGTCACAGGCAGTAAACAAAAATTCACAGCCTGTGACCTGTCCATGTCTTTTACTACACCTCTACCTTGATATAACACTGTCCTCGGGAGCCAAAAAATCTTGCCGTGTTATAGGTGGAGCCATGTTATATTGAACTTCCTTTGATCCACCGGAGTGCGCAGCCCCCCTCGCCCCCAGAGCACTGCTTTACCGCGTTATATCTGAATTCGTGTTATATTGGGTCGCATTATATCGAGGTAGAGGTGTATGTACCCCTAACTAAAACTTGGGCAGGGGACCCCAGGTGTGTGGGGATGGGGGCGGTCTGGGGGTTCCATGGGTGCTGGGGTAGGTGGTCTGGTACCCTGCAGGGGGCAGGCAGCAGCGTGAAGCCCAGGACCCCCTGCTGGTATTAGGAGGGGAAGGGCAGGCCATGGCATGTGGCTGCGACCCCTGCTGGTGCTTGGGGGAGAGGGTTGGAGGTTGCAGTCTCCCTAACCGGCTCCAGGTCCTGGCAGTAGAGTGGTCAGGGGGCTCCGTGTGCTGCTTCTGCCACAAGCACCAGCTGTGCAGCTCTCATTGGTCAGGAACCACAGCCAATGGGAGCTGCGGGGGTAGGGCCTGTGAGCACAGGCAGCGTGTAGAGCCCTGTGGCCCCTCCGCAGCCTAGGATCCACAGAGCCATGCCAGTGGGAGCCAGGGAGACCTCCCCTCCAGGAAGAGTCCCTCCCCAACCCCCTGCTCCATCCCTGAGCCCCCTCCTACACACCCAAACTGCTGCTTCTGGCCATTGCAGATGTCACAGAGGTCCCAGCAAGTCACAGAATCCATGACCTCCATGACAGACTTGCAGCCTTAGTGATAGCTTATAATTTTAAAGGGTTTCCAAGTCCTGCTTGTGGGCTAGGTGGGTCTGACAGAATCCACGTGATCTGGGTACTCTGTGTGCAGTCTGCAGAGAGCCAGCTTTGAGCAAGTTGGGTTGAGTTGCGACTCTCGGCCTTAGATAGCAGCCTGCTATGTCTCTCTTTTGTGCTAGGGTTCTAGAATCTAAGAAATACAGTAGTGTTACATTTGACCCTTCTAGAAAGGGGGGGAACCCTATGAAATACTCTAACTTGTGTGTGTGCTGGGAACATAACCAGCACCCAAGTAGGGATTCACCACCGGAGGGTGTGGAGGAGGGATAGATGGCAGTTTTGCTATCACATTTTACTAGGAGATAGCAGTTTTGAATTCCAACTGGGGTTTAATATGAGTCCCATGGATAGAAGCTCGTTACACTTCTAGCAGATTTTCTCTTCCTGGGGCCACCACACTCTAGCAGCTTATCTTTATGTTCCCCACTGAGTCTCCCAGTCTCACCAGCCATATTACTTTCCTGGCTCTGTCACTGTGTGCGGCTGTTCTTAATGCACCTTCTCTTTGGTCACCACTGTGTTTGTTTGAGTTTGCTGCTCATTCTAACATAGCTGATTTCAAGCTCTCCAGGAATAGCAGTTGACCCCAATGGTAATTTCTGTCTACTGACTAATATAAACATCTCATTTTGTCTTTCCATGTGCTGTAGCGTCCACTCTTATCATCTTCTTGCTTAGTCAGAATGGGCTGTCATAACTCTGCTTCTCTGAGTTTCACTCATGGACATAGACTGTGGGTGTCTTGAGAGACATTTACTTAGCAAAAAAGTGAATATCTTCAATGGATGGCAACATCTTGCTGTACACTGAAAACTCACATGTTGCCTTCTGTTTTGTTTTTTTCCAGTGGTGTTTTGATTCAATGCTCTATTGGTTTGTGGTTAGGTAAATGCATATTTTGAAGGCAAAACATTGACACCTCTATATAAATTAATATTCTTATGATTCAATGAATGTATTGGTATTGCAGTAGTGCCTGGAGGCCTGAGCTGACCCTGAAGCCCTATTATGCTAAGCCCTGTACAAACACGTAGTGAGAGACAGTACTTGCCCCAACAAGCTTACTGTCTAAATAGAGGTGGCAAAGAGCAGGAGAGGAAACAGAAGGCCAAAGTGCTTTGCCAGGCAAGGTCAGATCAGTGGCAGAATTGGGAATAGAAGGCTGGTCTGACACCTAGTCCAGTGCCTTAGCCATCTGACCACATGGTACTCAGTATTATTGCTTGCCTTTCTCAACATTCCGGTGTTCGGGGAAAGGTGAGAGGAGAAGGCTTTTGCAATGTTCCAGTCTCTGTTCTCACCACAGGAAAATTTGCAACATAGTATTTTTAATTTCTTGGTGAGCTAATAAGTGAATTGCTAATCCAAGGCTTTTGGTATGATTTCATAATGAATTAGTTTTACACTTTGGTCCATTGAGACTTCTGACTTCACTGTGCAAGTCAATGCTCTGTTTGGAGAAAATGCATGTCTTTTTGTCAAAGAGGAGCATAGTTAAATGTCCATTTCATCACTCTGTTTAATCTCTAATTGGTCTCTGATTTGGCTAATTTCAAAAATATATAGGTCACCATGAAGCCACCAGATGGTAAATATGTATAAAGCTACATTTTTTTTTCCCACGGAGGTTGCAGAAGTCACAGAATCCGTGACTTCCAGCAATCTCTGTGAATTCAGCCCCGTCACCTGGGAGCCCACAGCTCCCTGTCGCTGTGAGTACTGGGCCCCCTAGAATTCCCAGCCGCTGTGAGCAGCAGGTGCCTTCGCAGCTCTGAGCTGGGGGGACCCTGGAGCTCCAAGCCTCCTCAGGTGTTGGGGGTGCCCATAGAGCTTGGAATGACCCCCACAGCTGCTCAACCAATGCAGACAGTGTTGGTACCCCACAGCTGGGCTCCACATTTTATCAGGGATATTTTTAGTAAAAATCAGGGAAAGATCACAGGCTTCTGTTAATTTTTCTTTATTACCTGTGACCTGTCCATGACCTTTTTACTAAAAATATCACTGACACAATCTTAGGCTTATTATGTACAATGACGCACTCAATCTAAACTTCCTAGTGAAGTCGCAAGTCTCCCAGCTAAAACTGACCTTGTCATCCATGAAAATATATCCCAGGTGATTCCCAGAGAATGAAATACTGTCTAACGCAATAGAGGTGGCCCTTTTATAAGAGGCTTTCCCTTCAATGGGAATATCACTAATGAGTGATAACTCTTGCTTGTAAGGGTATGTTGGGTTAACTTCCTTGTAATTGCATGTTAGCCAGGAGTGTTACAGTGAGGGATACAAGTGCTCTCCTCTGTGTGTCACTCACCTCTCATTATCTGGGGTCAGACCTCTTTGGCTTTAAAATGAAGGGGCATATTTGAAGAGATGGTGGAGCAAGAAAGCAGCTGCCATCCACATCATGCTTCCTGGGCCAACCACAGATACCCGAGACAGAAGCTCTTATTCAGGGTACGTGTTCATTGATCACTTCTTCAGCAGAGAGGAAAGGTGGTCCAGTGGTTTGGGGTGCTAGTGTGGGATGTGGTGGACTCCAGTTCAGGTCTCTGCTTTGATGCAGACTTTGTGTGACCTCAGAGAAAGTCACTAGTCTCTGTGCCTCAGTTCCCCATCTGTAAAATGATAATTGCACTGCCCTATCTCAAGGGGTGTTTTTTGTGAGGATAACAGCTCAGATACCCTGGTAGTTGGGGCCAGATACCTACCTAAGAGATCTAGGTAGGTAGATACTGCTGCTTAGACAAACTGTAGAGGGAGGCAATCCATGGTAATATGGACTTTAGGAGCCAGGAGAGAAGTGTGTTGCATGGATGATTTGACCTCTGAGTTCCCTCCAATCTGCTTCTCAAGAGCCACAGCCCATACACGCCTTCCCCCCGTCAAATTCCTGACCCAATTTAACCTCAAGATTTCTCTGCTGTTTTTTTTTTTTTAAATCCCTCTTTACCCATTGGCCCATGTTTAGGAAGCAATCCACAAATACATTCATATTTCTAATGCTAAGATTATGATCCTCTGTTTTTAAATAATTCTAGGCTTGTTTATCTCTCCATCATTGCTTTGTCCTTCTGAAGGCTGCAAAGCTTACCTTTGTTATGATTACCTTACTATAAAAGTATCCTAAACACTAAATTAACTCATTCATTTTAAGTTCTACTTCATGTCCAGTCTGTGCTGTCAGATTTTACATTCTGGTGCTTCTCTAGTATATTATTCTGTGGAAGCATGTAGACTTTGTGTGCTTTAGAAGAAGAAGAAAAAAAGACCAGAACTCAGCATTTTATCATTTGTTTGTTTCAAATTAATAACACCACCTCTGTAATACTGGTAATGTATCTGCTACACCAAATATGCAGGCACTTGTTTATCTACAGGCTGTTCTGCAACTGAAGGAAAGGAAGATTGGTGCCACTTTGAGGATGTATAGAGTTCTAATTACTTGATGTATATTGATTAGTTACTCATGCGGAGTAGGAATGCTGCAGAGGGCTAGCAGTCTTAATTGATGAAAGTGCTTGGAGTTGGAAGCTAATCCGCATTTTTATGTTGAGATTAGTTTTACATAATACTTACAGCACTTACTGGTTAATGGACGTGGGGTCCAGTTTTGTAATTCTTACCCATAATCTATGCTACCACAGGTTATTGAGCAAGATGCAAGAAAAACTGGATGAAATTCCTTGACTTGTGTTTATGCAGCAGGTCAGACTAGATGATCATAATAGTTCTTTTTTGGCCTTAAAATCTATGAACATATGAATGAGTAATCTCTTTGACACTACAAGCTCGGATAAGGGTTGCAGGATAAGGTCTAATACTACTGTTTTGAGCCCCTCTTTCCAAGCATCAATTTCAGTGTCAGGAAAGCAATTAATCATAAACTGAAGTGATGTGACTGAGACAAGCATAGTTTGTCCAAAGTGTTAGTCCCATGGAGCTATACAGGTTTACACTGCTGAGGATCTAGCCCATTGTCCCTGTCCTACATTGTGCACTGTTAGTGTTCCCCAGAGGAATGAATTATACACCGTACTGATTGTGGAATGACAGTAGGCACACAATGATGGTTGGATCTCTTCACTTTGGAACACCAGGCTTGTGTACAGCCAAAGGTATTTGAATCCATGTCATCTATTGGAATTGCATTAATTGGATAAAGCTTTTTTGGCAAATATGCCTGGAATTTGCTCTTCTCTTTTTCAAATAATGCTGTGCTACCATAATATACTAATTGATATATTCAAGTGCTACTAAGTGCATGGCAATAGTTCATTAAGTCAGCACTTATGGTGCCCATAATGATCGTGGAACCAAATCTAAGACTGAAAACTGATAACCACCTCTGGGTCTAAGTGGTAAAGAAAAAGTTACCACCTTGATGACTCTGAAAATGCAGTTTTAAGTAGCTCTTCTCATTTTCCTAAACCCATCCTGTTGCAATGATAGTACCACCAAATGTCAAAGTATATGTAAATCTTTATTATAATGCTACACGCTCTTCTGTACTGCTGAGAACTAGTTCTAAGGGTAAAGGATTAGCCATCTCCCTTGCACATGAGAGAGGATTTTGGCTGCATAAAGCTAATTAATAATGCATTGCTCCATAAGCAACATTCATAAATATTAATACTGTCAAATGTCATGGGATGTTTCCTTTACTTGGGAAGGAGGGAGGAACATGCTTACTAGATTTTTGCATGTGATATATTCAGAAATAACTCCAAGCTCACCTCAGTATGTACAGAATAGCTAAAAGGGCTTGATGTATTAAACAAATCAAAACACTAATCCTGACAATGTTACATATGCAGGCAAAAAGAGCAGGATGTTTCTTCTTTTATTATTATTATTATTACAGTTTTGTTTCATTCAGTGCTACAGTGATGGGCACTACGAAAACCCTAAGGAAAGTAGGCATGTTCCAGAATATAGGTCAGGATCTGAACTGTTTCAATATCTGTCAAGAAAGTGGAGATGAAATCTGTCCAATACTACTGGATTTCACTTTCCACTCTTCTATTAGATATGTGACTGCCATGCTGTCTGGAGTGGCTCATGACTGCGAGTGCCTACCTCAGGGCAGAAAACATCCCAAACAGGTGGTATGTTCTATTGTTAGATTTCACCAAGCCAGTAAAAAAGTGAACTCCTGGATCACTATACTAGTCTTACCATGGAGTCACAGACAGTCCCCTTGGGCATTCCAATCTATCTGGCCACCCAGACAAATGACTTTGTGATAAAAGGTCACTTCAACCCCAAATCACACCACATCAGGCTTCTCCCAGTCCCAAGAGACCAGTCACTTACCCCAGATCAATTGCTACTCTAGATTTTATGCCAAAGACAATGCTGGCAGCCAACTCTATAGTAAACTAACTAAAGATTTATTAGCTTAAAAAAAAAGAATGAGAATTATTGAGAAGTTGAAACAGGTAAAATATATATATATACAGGTGAGTCACAGTTTATAATTCCAAATGGTGGCAGGCAGTGATGTAATAAACTGCCTGTTTCCCAAAAGCCTTTTCAAGATACCTAGATTGTCTCTGGGGAATCTCTGCTTTGCATCTGGCACACTTCCCTGTAAAAGTGCAAACAGTTCAGAGACAAAGTATCTTTCCGTGAATTCAACTCATAGCTGCTTCTCACAGAAACCAAGCTGACAGCATCTTTGCCCACATGCACTTTTCCTTTGAGGATGAGTGAGGAATGCACTTAGGGTATGTCTACACTATGGGATTATTCCAATTTTACAGAAACCGTTTTTAAAAAAACAGATTGTATAAAGTCGAGTGCACGCGGCCACACTAAGCACATTAATTCGGCGGTGTGCATCCATATCGAGGCTAGCGTCAATTTCCAGAACGTTGCACTGTGGGTAGCTATCCCATAATTGCCGCAGTCTCCCCCACCCTTGAAAATCTGGGTTGAGATCCCAGTGGCCGATGGGCAAAAAACATTGTCGCAGGTGGTTCTGGGTACATCCTCACCCCTCCCTCTGTGAAAGGAGCAGCAGCCAACCGTTCACCCATTTCCGTTCACCCATTTCCTGGGGGAACTGTGCAAACGCTGTAGCACAGCAAGCATGGATCCTGCTGAGTTCAAGACAGCAATGATGGACATTTTAAAGACCTCGCGCATTCTTGTGCAATCAATGCTGAACTAGGACCTGCAAAGCCAGGTGAGGAGGAGGCGGCTACGGCAGCGCGGCGACAAGAGTGATGACATGGGCACAGAATTCTCTCAAACCGTGGGCCCCTGCGCGTTGGAGATCCTGCTGGTAATGGGACAGGTTCTAGCCATTGAATGCCGATTTTGGGCCCAGGATACAAGCACAGACTGGTAGGACTGCATAATGTTGCAAGTGTGGGATGATTCCCAGTGACTGCAAAACTTTCGCATGCGTAAAGGCACTTTCATGGAACTTTGTGACTTGCTTTCCCCTGCCCTGTAACGCCAGAATACCAAGATGAGAGCAGTCCTCACAGTTGAGAAGCGAGTGGCAATAGCCCTCTGCAAGCACTGGTGGATCACAAGGGACGTTTCATCAACATCCACGTGGGATGGCCAGGAAGGGTTCATGATGCTCGTGTCTTCAGGAACACTACTCTGTTTAAACGGCTGCAGCAAGGGAATTACTTCCCAGACCAGAAATTAACAGTTGGGGATGTTGAAATGCCTGTAGTTATCCTGGGTGACCCAGCCTACCCCTTGATGCCATGGCTCATGAAGCCATACACAGGCAGCCTGGACAGTAGTCAGGTTGTTCAGCTACAGGCTGAGGAAGTGCAGAATGGTGGTAGAATGTGCATTTGGACGTTTAAAGGCGCTTTGGCGCACATTACTGACTCACTCAGACCTCAGCCAAACCAATGTCCCCATCGTTATTGCTGCTTGCTGTGTGCTCCACAATCTCTGTGAGAATAAGGGGGAGACCTTTATGGCGGGGTGGGAGGCTGAGGCAAATCACCTGGCCGCTGATTACGCCCAGCCAGACACCAGGGTGATTAGAAGAGCACACCAGGAAGTGGTGCACATTAGAGAAGCTTTGAAAACCAGTTCCATCACTGGGCAGGGTACGGTGTGACTGTTGTGTGTGTTTCTCCTTGATGAACCTCCCCTCCCTTGATTGACTCATTCCCTGTAAGCCACTCCCCCACCCCCCTTCACAGCTTGCTTTCTAAGGAAATAAAATCACTCTCATTTAAAAATCATGTATTCTTTCTTACTTCATTATAAAAAGAGGGAGAGAACTGACAAGGTAGCCCGGGTGGCGTTTGGGAGGAGAATAGTAGGGAAGGAAAAGGCCACTAAAAAAATTTCATAATAATGAGAGCCTTTTGGTTGGGCAGTCCACTGGGGTGGAGTGGGTGGGTGCACAGAGCCTACCCCCATGAGTTCTTACTCATCTGGTGGGTGAGGAGGCTAAGGAACATGGTATGGGGGGAGGATGGTTATACAGGGGCTGCAGTGGCACTCTGTGATCCTGCTGCCGTTCCTGAGGCTCCACCATATGCCGGAGCATGTCAGTTTGATCACGCAGCAGCCCCATTGTTGCATCCTGCCACTGCTGATCTTCCTGCTGCCACCTCTCATCTCGAGCATCCCTCCTGTCCACACGGTCGTCCCTCCTGTCCTCACGGTCACTGACATCTTTCCTGTACTTTGCTACCACATCCTTCCACTCATTCAGATGAGCTCTTTCATTGCGGGTCACTTCCATGATTTCCGAAAACATTTTCTTCTTGCATCTTTTTTTTTTCCGCCGCCTTACCTGAGATAGCCTTTGGGACAGAGTAGGGAGGCTTGAAAAATTTGCAGCTGCATGAGGGAGGGAAAAAAGGAAGAGAAGTATTTAAAAAGATACATTTTAAAGAACAATGGTCATACTCTTCCATGGTGAACAACACTATTCACCTTACGTAGCACATGTGTTTTCACTACAAGGTCGCATTTGCATCTTAATATTGAGTGCCTGCGGCTTTGGTGTTACAGATCACAGACACAGGTCTGGGCAGCAGAATTTGGCTTGCATGCGGCCATGGTAAGCCATTGTCTTTCGTCTTCTGCAGTCTTCATCTATTCAGTGCCCTTCTTTTCCAAATAGAAAGCAAAGCCCATTGAGTGCTGCTTCTTTCCTGTTAACTTGCTGCAACAGAAACCACCTCGTGGCTGGTATCATGGAAGATCACTGCTAAACACCCGCCTTTCTCCCCCCTTCCCCCCCCAACCATGTGGCTGGTAGCAGGAAAGATCCCTGCTAGCCAAACAAGGAAAAGCTCAATGCCAATCGCACCCCTCCCCCTTCCCCCCACTTGGCTACCTCCAGGGAAGGATTTCTTTTAAGCCACAGGCAAACAGCCCAGTAGGAATAGCCATCTCTGTCCCCTTAATTAAATTCCTGAATTTCAGCCAAGTTACCATGAACGATATCACTCTCCTGAGGATAACACAGCGAGCTAAAGAACGGATGTTGCTTGAATGCCAGCAATCACCAGGACCGTACGCAGCTAGGCTTTGTCATGCAATGATTACTTGCTACATGTATGGCATGGTCATGTGTCCTACCATGGAGGACAGAATAAAGCAGCACTGCCCAGAAACCTTCTGCAAAGGCTTTTGGAGTACCTCCAGGAGAGCTTCATGGAGATGTCCCGGAGGATTTCCTCTCCATCCCCAGACATCTTAACAGACTTTCAGTAACTGTACTGGCTGCAAATTCATCCCAAGTCCTCAGGGCAAATTAATCATTAAAAAACGCTTGCTTTTAAACCATGTCTTATATTTACAAAGTATACTCACCAGAGGTCCCTTCCATGGCTTCAGTGTCTGGGATAGTTGCTTGGGAGGGCTGAGAGGGTAATTCCGTCAGGGTGAGGAAAAAGCTCCTGGCTGTTGGGGAGAACGGAGTGCTGTGTGCTCTCTACAAGCTCGTCCTCCTCTTCCTCCTCATCTTCCCCGTCTGCAGAATCCTCAGCCATGGCTGCGATTACCACCCCCACCTCGGAATCCATGGACAGGGGTGGGGTAGTGGTGGCAGACCCCCCTAGAATGTCATGCAGCTCAGCATAAAGCGGCATGTTTTTGGCCCTGCCCTGGACTTTCCATTTGCTTCTTTGTTTTTCTGGTAGGCTTGTCTGAGCTCCTTAATTTTCACATGGCACTGTACTGAGTCCCTGGCGTGGCCTCTCTCCATCATGGCCTTGGAAATTTTTTCAAATGTTTTTTCATTTCATCTTTTGGAATGGAGTTCTGTTAGCACGGAATCCTCTCCCCATATAGTGATCAGATCCAGTACCTCCCGTGCAGTCCATGCTGGAGCTCTTTTTCGATTCTCAGGAGACTGCATGGTCACCTGTGCTGGTGAGCTCTGCATGGTCACCTGTGCTGGTGAGCTCTCCACGCAGGCCAAACAGGAAATGAAATTCAAAAGTTCACGGGGCTTTTCCTGTGTACCTGCCCAGTGCATCCAAGTTCAGATCGCTTTCCAGAGCGGTTACAATGATGCACTGTGGGATACCGCCTGTAGGCCAATACCGTCCATTTGCAGCCACACTAACCCTAATCCGACATGGCAATACCGATTTCAGCGCTACTCCTCTCGTCGGGAAGGAGTACAGAAACCAGTTTAAAGAGCCCTTTATATCGATATAAAGGGCCTCGTTGTGTGGACGGGTGCAGGGTTGAATTGGTTTAATGCTGCTAAATTCGGTTTAAATGCGTAGTGTAGACCAGGCCTTAGTCTTTTGACCTCTGACCATCATACATACTAGCCACTTGCTTTGAAATTATCATTTCTGTTAGTCTTTCATTAACATTTCACAAGATTTCTTTGTGTATACCACGATAACTAAGGGTATGTCTATAGTTTCCACATTACAGCTAGGGTGACCAGACAGCAAATGTGAAAAATCGGGATTGAGGTGGGTGGTAATAGCAGCCTATATAAGAAAAAGATCCAAAAATCAGGACTGTCCCTATAAAATCAGGACATCTGGTCACTCTAATTACAGTGCAGCTGCGGCAGCGCTGTGATATGAGCAGTGTAGTTGCACTTTATCACCAGGGGAGAGCTCTCCTGGCAATAAAAAATAACCACCCTGAATGAGGGTGGTAGCCTTCTTGCTGGAAGCATGGCTCCAGGCAATAAAAGGCTGTCTATACTGCTGCTTTTCAGTGCTAAAACTTTTGTTGCTCAGAGGTGGTGTGGGGTGAGTGTTTTTTCACATAGTGTAGACCTGCTTAAATAACCCATCAATGTAAATCTTTGCTTTTACCTTATAACATGAACAAATAAGCAAAAGCAATACACTCTTACATTTACACTCATTTAATCTATACTAATATACACATGAAACTAAACTGTTTTAGTTAAAACTGTGAAGCCCTGTGCTTTCAATGCACCTTTCATTGGAATGGACTTACATAGCCCTGGTCTACACTATGAGTTTAGATCGAATTTAGCAGCGTTAGGTTGATTTAACCCTGCACCTGGATCTGATCACTATATGGGGAGAAGAATCCGTGCAGGCAGAATTCCCTTCCAAAAGACGAAATGCCAATATATTTGCCAAAATCTCTTCAGGCATAATGGACAGAGGCTGCAACAGAGACACACAGCAGTGCCGCGTGAAAGTTAAGGAGCTGAGGCAAGCCTACCAAAAAAATAAAGGATGCAAACGGTCACTCTGGGTCACAGCCCCATACATGCCGCTTCTATGATTAGCTGCATGCAATTCTAGGGGTAGCCCCTACCACTACCCCACCACTGTCCATGGGCACTTGCAGTGGGGGAGTGTCACGTAACGGGATGAGGATTTTGTGGAGGAGGAGGTTGAGGATAGCACCCAGCAGGCAAGAGGAGAATTCCTTCTCTCCAACAGCCAGGAACTGTGTATCACCCTGGAGCCAATAGCCTCCCAAGGCGGGCTCCCGGATCATGAAGCTGGAGAAGGCACCTCTGGTGAGTGTACCTTTTGTAAATATAATACAGGGTTTAAAAGCAAGCATGTTTAATGATTGTTTTGCCCTGAAGACTTGGGATGCATTTGCGGCCAGTATAGCTACTGGAAAAGTCTGTTAATGTGTCTGGGGATGGAGCAGAAATCCTCCAGGGACATCTCCATGAAGCTTTCCTGGAGGTACTCTAAAAGCCTTTTGCAGAAGGTTTCTGGAGCGGGAAGCTTTATTCCATCCTCAGTGGTAGGACACTTTACCATGCCAAGCCAGTAGCAAGTAGTCTGGAATCATTGCAGAACAAAAAATTGCAGCGAATGGGCCCGGGCTTTGGTGGCATTCAAGGAACATCAATTCTTTATCTCTCTGTGTTAGCCACAGGAGAGTGGTATCATTCATGGTCACCTGGTTGAAATACGGGAAATTTGTTTAAGGAGGCATTCAGAGGTGCCCATTCCTGCTGGGCTGTTTGTCTTTGGCTGAAAAGAAATCATCCCTGTGGTGCGGGGAGGCCCGTTCATGCTGAGCTGTTCATGTTTGACTGATAGGGATCTTCCCTGATACTAGCCATGTGGTGATGGTGTGTGTGGGGTGGGGGTGAAGCAGTCATCCCAGAGAATTGGGTGTGTGGCGGTGGTTGGATTGTGCTGCACATTCACCCTAAAAATGTAGCTTCTCCTTTTAAATAGCCAGCCCAATGGGCTTTGCTTGGTCTGGGAAAGAAGGGTGCTGCTGTTTGAAGCCGTTCCCACATGTTATGAAGGTTGAAGAAACTGAAACTCTTTGCCTTTCCATGGCTGCCTGCAAGCCAAATTCTGTTGCCCAGCAGAGTGTGTGTGATGTCTCACACCAAACCGGCAGGCACTCAATATAAGAGGCAAAATGCAACCTTATAGCACATGTGCTTTTGGTACGTAATGCGAATCGCACGATTCAGTGTGAAATAGTCTTCCCTTTGTTCTCTAAAATGTATCTTTTTAAATACTACTCTCCTTTTTTTCCCTCTGGTAGCTGCAAATGTTTCTATGCTCCCCCTGTCATCTCCATCACAGAGGCTAACGCAGATTAGAAGGTGAAAAAAACGCAATCCCGATGACATGTTCTCAGAGCTCATGCAGTCCTCCCGCACTGGAAGAGCTCAGCAGAATGCGTGGAGGCAAACAGTGGCAGAGTCCAGGAAAGCATTAAGTGAACATGATGAGAGAAGGGCAGGATGCAATGTTGAGGCTAATGGGGGGAGCAAACCAGGGGTGAAAGTAACTTACAGGATTTACTGGTACTGCTGGAGTCTTTGAGGGGCGTGGCCTCAACCAGAAGAGGCGTGGCCTCTCAAGATTTAAAGGCCCTGGGGCACCGGCTGTGGCTCGGAGCCCCAGGGCCTTTAAATCAACCCGGGACTCCCAGCTGCAGAGGTGGCTGGGAGCCACCGGGGCTCAGGGGCAAATTAAAGAGCCCGGGGCTCTGGCTGCCGCGGAGCTCCGGACCCTTTAAATCGCCACCGCAGCTCCAGTCGCCAGAGCCGTGGGTGGGATTTAAAGGTCTCTGGTCTCCTGCAGCCGTCGCAGCCTAGAGCCCTTTAAATCTGGTTCAAGCCTGGCCGTGGGAGCCACGGCGGTGGGGGGAGGGGCGGGTTAAAGGGTTCTGGGTTGACTGCAGCCACGGCAGCCCAGAGCCCTTTAAATCTGGCCCTAGCCTGGCCGCTGGAGCCGCGGGTGAGATTCAAAGGGTTCTGGGCTACCTGCTGCGGCGGGGAGCTCAGAGCCCTCTAAATCCCTGCCGCAGAAGCCAGTGCCGTCCGGCATGGCATACTGGCTCTTGCTGGTACACCGTACCAGAGGGGACCGGCTTACTATCACCTCTGGAGCAAACTGACATGCTCAGGTGTCTGGTGGAGCTGCAGGAAAGGCAGCAGGAGCACAGACCACAGCTGCAGCCCCTCTATAACTGCCTGCCCTCCTCCCCAAGTTCCATACCCTCCTCACCCAGATGCCCAAGAATGGAGGAAGGCAACATTCCTAGAAAATTGCCCCCAAGCAAAAGAAGGCTGACAATCAATAAGTTTTTTGAACTGTGGTGTGGCCTTGTCCTTCCCTCATCACCCACCCCACCTGATGCTTCCCTCCTCACCCAAGTTTTCCACCTATTTGTGTGATGAATTAATAAAGAATGCATGATTTGGAAACAATAATGACTTTATTGCCTTTGAAACCAGTGATCGAAGGGAGGAAGTCAGTTGGGGGTGGGTTTTCATCAAGAAGAAACAAACACAACTGTCACCCCATAGCCTGGCCAGTCATAAACTGGTTTTCAAAGCTTCTCTGATGTGCAGTGCGCCCAGCTGTGCTCTTCTAATCGCCCTGGTTTCTGGCTGCATGTAGTTGGCTGCCAGGTGATTTGCCTCAACCTCCCACCCCGCCATAAACGTCTGCCCCTTACTCTCACAGATATTGTGGAGCACACAGCAAGCAGCAATAACAATGGGAATATTTGGTTTCGCTGAGATCTAACTTAGTCAGTAAACTGCGCCAGCAAGCTTTTAAACGTCCAAATGCACATTCTACCACCATTCTGCCCTTGCTCAGCCTATAGTTGAACTGCTCCTTACTACTGTCCAGGCTGCCTGTGTATGGTTTCATGAGCCATGGCATTAAGGGGTAGGCTGAGTCCCCAAGGATAACTGTAGGCATTTCAACATCCCCAACAGTAATGTTCTGGTCTGGGAAGTAAGTTCCTTCCTGTGGCTGTTCAAACAAACCATGGTTCATGAAGATGCGAGCATCATGCACCTTTCTCGGCCATCCCACGTTGATGTTGGTGCAATGTCCCTTGTGATCCACCAGTGCTTGCAGCACTATTGAAAAGTACCCCTTTTGGTTTATGTACTGGCTGCCAAGGTGGTCTGGTCCTAAGATAGGGATATGGGTTCCATCTGTCGCCCCACCACAGTTAGGGAACCGCACTGCAGCAAAACCATTCGCTATTACCTGCACATTTCCCAGAGTCACTACCCTTGATAGCAGCAGCTCAGTGATTGCATTGGGTCCTTGGATCACAGCAGCCCCCACAGTAGATTTACCCACTCCAAATTGATTCCTGGCTGACTGGTAGCTGTCTGGCATTGCAAGCTTCTACAGGGCTATTGCCACTCACTTCTCAACTGTCAGGGCTGCTCTCATCTTGGTATTCTTGCTCTTCAGGGTAGGGGAAAGCAAGTCACAAAGTTCCGTGAAAGTTCTCGTATGCATGTGAAAGTTTCACAGCCACTGGGAATCATCCCAGATCTGCAAGACTACGTGGTCCTACCAGTCTGTGCTTGTTTCCCTGGCCCAGAATTGGCATTCCATGGCATGAACCTGCCCCGTTACCACCATGATGTCCAAATTGCCAGGACCTATGCTTTGAGAGAAGTCTGTATCCATGTCCTCATCACTATGGGCGGCAGAGACTGCAGGAACTGTGGGATAGCTACCCACAGTGCACTGCTCCGTAAGTCGATGCTAGCCATGGTAGTGAGGACGCACTCCGCCGACTTTATGCGCTTAGTGTGGACATACGCAATCGACTGTTATAGAAGTTGATTCTTAGAAATCAATTTTATAAATTGACCTAATTTTGTAGGGTAGACATACCCATAGATTCACTCCCACCTTTCTCCGGGCTTACTGAGTTCTGCTTTCAATTTCAAATGGCATTATTAGAATAACTGAAAACAAGACCAGCTGAATTATTTTATTTTGTTTGATCTCTCTCTCATCTTGTCATTCTTCAAACTCTTCAGTATCCACACCTTTGTAAGAGTGATTCCCTCTGAGTCTCTGCTTTGGTTCTCAAAAGATTTAATTCTTTGGAGCACCAGGAAAGCTCTCTTCAGATGACAGTTTGAGAACATCTTATCTAAACTATCTATCTAAATATCTTTAGCTGTTGTAGGTGTTCATACTACTTTTATCCTCAAGGTATCTCAATCAAAATCATGGCTGTGGATTTCAACAGTTCAAAAAAATGAGTGATGAAAATCCCGTAATAAATTTAAACACGTTAAATTATTTTGCCTTTGTTGTATTTTTGTGCAGTGGGATGGGTGTGTGTGTGCATGCACGCGTGTGCAAATAGGATCTGGATGTTCACATCTTCCTAAATTCAGAAAGTTTATTACATTTTTTTTTCTTTGTAATGTTATGTATTTAAACTTGCTTCCAAAGTTGTACTGGCAGGCAGTCATTACAATGAAATGTCTGTTCTGCAAGCGGCACTGAAAAAACCCAAGATAATATAGCACAATGCTCAACGTCTTAAAACTCTGTTACAGCCCCCGTAAAACAGTTAAGTGAATTCACTAGGCTGAAAGGTATTAGCCTACTTCCTACACATGTGCTGTGGTTTCACTCTAAACCAAAGTGTGGTGTAATAGCAGTCTTATTGCTTATTTGATGCTTCACTTGGTTTAGAATTGTATACGACTTAGTGGCTTCTAAATGCTAATCACCCTAACAGACTTGAGCATCACTCTCTGGACGATGACAGAACTAGTTTTAGAGCATTTTTCTTGTTGGAAACACATCATATTCTTTTAATAAAATATCCTTTTACATCTAGAGAGACATTTTTAATTTTTTACTGCTCATCAGAAAACTCCTTACAATAAGCAGTAGATAGCAAAAGAATATATTAACATAATCTAATTCTTTAGAAAACACATTGCCATTTGACTGTATTGTCATTTAATTATATATTTGTATACTCACTAACAGTCTGTCTACTGGAAAAACCTCATGGACTTCCATCTTCCTAATCTTAATAAAAATTCCATTTGTATAACATCTTTCCCCTATCCCGTAGTCCACTGCTGACATGCAGCCACTTCTGACAGCTGTTTAACTCCACACAACAACACTACAGAGCTGTCCAGGAGAGGAAGAGAAGAATGCAGTTACTCAAACTGGATTTTGTTGGGATATCACTGTTAACACCACAACTTACATGGAAAAAAATTCCATTAGATCTTTTGTGACCACAAGCAGTCAGGGTCATAATTTTTATGTCCTATTCAATAGCTTATACAACACAATAGTGCCTCCTTATGCCATACTGGGGGTTGTTTCAGCACAGGGAAGTCATTGACAGGGAAGAGTGCTTATAAAATGTTTCAAGGCGTGCAGCCGTATACAGTTAAAACTGATAAATGCTGCTGATGCAAGTCAGAAGAAGCAATAAACAATCTAATATTGTGGTGATTCAGTAGGTGGCAATCAGAATATGTTCTAGGAATATACAATTTACCATGCCTGTTTATTACTGTGGCAGAACTCCAGACTTGCTCTAATGACCAATTCTTGGTACTTCAGAAGAAGAAGTGGAGGGAACTCAACAAAGCCCAGAAACAAACACGCGAACCCCTGTATTATGTCTAATCCTGCCTTTTCTAGTGTCACAATAGAGAAAAGTAGTTCTGCTTTTTCTGTAATATGTTTCAGAATAAGGAAAAACAAGTTGCTCTCTTAATATAATAATGCACATGATTATGATAACCTCAATTTTAGGGTGAGCATTTCTTTGTTCTTTGTATATCTGTTAACCAAGTTGGGATGCTCGCATGAAATCCTAGTTCATGAGAGGCTGCAGTTTCCATTGATTGATAGGAATTGTGAACAATATGATCCAAATATGTTTATGCACAGAGGTTTCTTTTTAATGATGGAAAACCTCAAAAGGTTCAAAGGTTCCATATGGATAAGTGCTCAAATGTGTGTATGCTTATGACAAAATTGGGCTGAAAATCGTACAAAAACAGGTTTTTTAAGGAGATTCATTGCAGCTCCTGGTTCTTACAGATTTTTCAGAAAAAACTTTTTCTGCTTCATTTCTGCATTTAGGCCCAGTTCTGCTAGTTGTTCTGTATGGGCGGGCCCCTGCACTTGCATGGAGCCCCAGTGATTTCATCTGGGCACAGAGCTTTCCCCTGCATGAATCTAGTTATAGAATCAGAGCCATAGTCATAGCCTGAAATTGGAGGTTTGCAAAATTTGGAAATTGGATGTGAAAGCAGCATCAGCCTTTTTTACTTCCATTCAGTTTCAATTTATGGATTGGCTCTTACCTCACTGAGTCTGTTCATCTATTCCTAATTTTTATTTTGTTCTCCCTTTCCCTTTAAGGATATTCAGGAGTAATATTAGAAAAAAATGGGAATGGAGGTTAGACTTGACCTCCCTTTTTGTAGGTAAAATTTGCACCTGCATTTTTGCTCACATAAAACGAATTGCAGGTGCCACTCAGGTACTTGTACATCTAACAACCTGATTTGCAACTGCAATTAACTGCAGATGAAAAAAGGAAAAGTGTAAATTTTGTATGTACACATTACCCCAGAAAGAAGGGTGACCACTCGAAATCATGGCTCTTCACAACAATTGTCAGATAAGTCAAATATAGCTGTGAACAGGTAGAACAGTATGTCTTTAGAAGCTTGGATCACTGTGCATTGAAGGAATAATTGTTCTAAGTAGAAGAACTACTGTAACGCTGATATTAGTGAGCATAGTATATTTCTTCAAACTCATTGATAAATTTGCACTTATTAATTGTTGTCAGTTGGAGACAGCCATGTGCTGTGTTACCTATGTTTGCCTCCATGCTGCACAATCAGGAGAGTTGAGGGTCATTCCCAACTCTCTAACAGAGGCAACCTAAAAGAGCAGCTGGGAAAAAAACCAAATCTCTGAGTTGTCTCGTTTTCCAAAGAGATAAGGAGAGAATGATTGGTTTATGACATGAATGGCTGCAGCATACAATTTTTAAAACTAATTTTTCTGAGTTTGTCAATCAGATCTCTGCTGTTATCTTCGTGGTGGTACCTGCCAAAAGATGAATCTCATAGATGAATGTCATGGTTGTTTTTCGCTAGCAACTGTTCTTACCGTGGATGGGATGCTCCTGATTTGCATACTTTGTTCTGAAATTTACACTCCAACAGCTAAAACAATAAAATTCTTATGAATGTAAATGTTTGTCTTTGAGATGTTTAATGTCTTCACAAATATTTACAGTTTGTTAATTCATTTAATAACACTTGGAACCTCTGTGGTGGTTTTCCTCAGAATATCAAGGCAAATTTACAAGCATTAATTAAGACTCACAAAAACACCCCATTAAGTATGTAATCTCATATTCATTTTAAAGACGGTTAAACTATGGCACAAAGAGGTTAAATGACATGCCAAAGGTCTCATAATCACTGGCATAGGTAAAGACAGAACCCAGAAGTTCTGACTTCCAAACCCCACTGAAACCATTAGTCCTTAGCACCAGGAGCTACCAGACATTTTAGCTGCTTTTGAGTGTTGGGATCAGAGTCTGCTCTCACTAAGCTATTGTAAATCAACAGTAACTCTGTTGACTTCACAGTGACGTGATTCACACTAGTCTAAAACTAACAGACAGTGGCTCAATATCACTTTATTGGACATAAGCTTGGCATGGCGTGGTCTGTTTTGTTGCATCTGAAATATGAATAAACAAATGAGATGATGAGCCCTCTTGAAAGCTAAGCAATTTGCTAATTAAATTGGGATTACCAGATTTATTAATTTAAGGTTGTAGAAGTGGTATAGTCCAGTGGATAGTACTCTGTAATGTAACTTTGCCCCAAACCCGCTTAATGACTTTGGATAACCCACTTCAACTGTCTGTATCCCTGTCTTCCCTCTCATCATTTGTCTGTCTGGGCTGTTTAGATTCACAGTTGCTTGGGGCAGGGCAGGGGACAAGGGGCTGTACTTTGCTCACTGTTTGTAGTGACACAATGGGTTCCTGATCTCAGTTGGGACCTCAAGATGCTGTTGTAATACAAACAATAAATAATAACCTTATTGAATAATTACTATTATCTCAATGTGGTCTCAGAGCAGGACAGGTCGTATCTTAGACTTACTGAAAGCGGGGTTCATGCTATTTTGCCATTGTGTTTCATTCCCCTATGTATCAGTGCTTTTTTTATTCTTCTTGTGTTTTCCACTGTAACAAGTAATCCTTGCAAGGTAATTGATAGCAAACCGTGTGGTGTTTGTTCACAAAAGTGGTAATCTGTGTGTGATGTCAGTGGACAAATGGAAGAGTTGCCTTGTGTGTTCCTGAGTGTATCATTGCATGGAGGAGAATGACTCTGAAAGCTAGCTCCTGGGAGTACCAAGGGAGTGTGACATCTTCTATACAATTTAGGAGCTGCAGCTTAGGCAGTACTGTTCATATGGAGGCAGCAAGGGACCATAAGGTGATCAGTGCTACTCATTGTGTTAGACCTGGACAGTCCATGTGCTCACCTTACTCTAAAGGCTATGATTATGCATAGCTTTTGAATAGGAGCACAAGGGGAAGGAAGGGTAGGAAATGCCTGATCACTTCTCCTTTGTTCAGGGCCTGGATGCAGTATAGCCCTCATGATTTTGCCTTGCTTTGCAGTCACTGCTGTAACTCCCTCAGATTTGATAAACTGTAATTGCTTTTTGTGTCCATGTCTGTATTTCCTTTTTATATCTGAGCCTGATTTTCCTTTCAGTTCTATGTATGTGATCTGTTTGGTTTACTTTACAAAGAGAGTTGGGTTATAGGTTTGTTTTATATTTTCAGAGAAGAGTGTAATACAAATACCCATACAAGCATTTATTCTTTATATAAAAAGAACAGGAGTACTTGTGGCACCTTAGAGACTAATAAATTTATTTGAGCATAAACTTTCATGGGCTGCAGCCCACTTCATCAGATACATAGAATGGAACATATAGTAAGAAGGTGTGTGTGTGTGTGTGTATATGTATGTATGTATGTATGTATGTGTATATATATATATAAATATACACATACAGAAAACATGAAAGGGTGGAATTTGCCATACCAACTCTAAGAGGCTAATTAATTAAGATGAGCTATTATCAGCAACAGGAAAAAAAATTGTGATAATCAAGGTAGCCCATTTCAGATAGTTGACAAAAAGGTATGAGGATACTTAACCTGGGGAAATAGATTCAATTTGTGTAATGACCCAGCCACTCCCAGTCTCCATTCAAGCCCAAATTAATAGTATCTAGTTTGCTTATTAATTCAAGTTCAGCAGTTTCTTGTTGGAGTCTGTTTTTGAAGCTTTTCTGATGCAAAATTGCCACCTTTAAGTCTGGTACTGAGTGACCACAGAAATTCTCCTACTGGTTTTTGAATATTATGATTCCTGATGTCCGATTTGTGTCCATTTATTCTTTTGCGTAGAGACTGTCCGGTTTGACCAATGTACATGGCAGAGGAGCATTGCTGGCACATGATGGCATGTATCACATTGGTAGATGTGCAGTGAATGAGCCCTTAATGTCGTGGCTGATGTGGTTAGGTCTTATGATGATGTCACTTGAATAGCTATGTGGACAGAGTTGGCATTGGGCTTTGTTGCAAGGATAGGTTCCTGGGTTAGACCTAATCACATCAGCCATGCCATCGGGGGCTCTCATCTTTTTGTCAATTGTCTGAAATGAGCCATCTTGATTATCACTACAAAAGTTTTTTTTTTCTTCTGCTGATAACTCATCTTAATTAATTAACCTCTTAGAGCTGGTAGGCAATTTTCACCTTTTCATGTGTTTTCTCTCTCTTTGTGTGTATACATGTTTTATATGATATATATGAATATTCTTTTTATATGTTCCATTCTGTGCATCTGATGAAGTGGGCTGTAGCCACGAAAGCTTGTGTTCAAATAAATTTGTTAGTCTCTAAGGTGCCACAAGTACTCCTGTTCATTTTGCGGATACAGACTAACATTGCTGCTACTCTGAACAAGATTTGCTGGGTCTGTATTGGAATTTGAATGGTACCCATCATCAGTACACGGGATTGGAAAGAATGCTGGTAAATAAGATTGGGACTAGTTGCCTGCCATTAGAGTTGACATGGAAAGTGTGTGAAAAAATCCATCCTGTAACTCTGTTTGGCAGTTTGATTATTCAGTTTCTTTACTGCAAAGAAAAAAGTAAATGGGAAAGTTCAGGAAGTTTATAGTATCCTTTTAGTAAGAGAAACCTCTTGCAGGTGCACTTGACTGAATCTGACTGTACTGGCAATATAGTGATTTATTGAACTCCAGCTGAACAAAATTTGCAGTCAAGTAAAGGTCAGTTATGTCCTGCAGGACTGTACTGATGAAACTCATATTTGTGTGGAATCCCAAACACTGCAGATGCAAAGTGTCTCAGCATTGAGAAGCTGGAACTTTGAAGGTCAATATGAACAGGGGTGTTGATGAAGACGGAGATGGTTTAATGAGACTTATTGGCAGATCTTAATTATAACTGGCTGGGGAGAAATATGCAAGAAACTTGAAGTTGTTTCCATTTCCCCCACAAAATTATTCACAATTCTAATAAACATTTTTATCAAAAATATATTGAACATGTCAATACCTGTTTTAGATTTAAAGTGTAGTGGGGAAAGAAATATAATTTTGAAAAAGTTGATAGTTTTGCATGAAATATTTTGATTTTTAAAAAAGCCTATTTTTTACTAAAAAAAAGTCATTCAAAAATATTCAGTTCTAGCCTCGATGCACTGATTTGAGAGCAGAAAAAATATTTTATACACAGATCTGAGCTAGGCAGCCTTTGGTAAGTCATGTATTTTCTATATTAATACCCAAACAAATGTTCATTCACTATAATTTCTGTAAAATGGGAATTGCCCCATATGTGCTGTAAGACGTTTCCAAGTCAGTGCTTTAAAAAGTCTAATGTAAGAATTCATATGTGAGAGTGACATTACTGTGGAATTAGAGAGACAAGATGGGTGAGGTAATATCTTTTATTGGACCAACTTCTGTTGGTGAAAGAGAAGCTTACGAGCCTGTACAGAGCTCCTCTTCATGTCTGGGGGCTGGTCCACACTACGAGGGGGAAATCGATCTTAGATACGCAACTTCAGCTACGTGAATAACGTAGCTGAAGTCGAATATCTAAGATCGGATTACTCACCCGTCCACACCGCGCGGGATCGATGTTCGCGGCTCTCCCTGTTGATTCCGGAACTCCGTTGGGGTTGATGGAGTTCTGGAATCGATATAAGTGCGCTCGGGGATCAATGTATCGCGTCTAGATTAGACGCGATATATCGATCCCCGAGCAATCGATTTTAACTCGCCAATACGGCGGGTAGTCTGGACGTAGCCTAGGAGAGAGAACCAGAAAGTTACAACCCAATACAAGGTGGAACAGATGGTTTAGCATAAGTAGTTAACACACATTGTAAGAGACCATTCCAAGTGAAGTGGCCAGTTAACACCTCTGCCTACACTCAAAGGACCAAAAAAAAAAAAAAAAAAAAAGGAGAGAAGAGAAAAGGGGTTTAGTGGTTTACAGATTATTGTATTAAATTATAAATCCAGTGTCTTTATTAAGTCCATGATCTCTTCATCTCTTGAAAGTATTGTGTGGATTTCCTTTGGGGATGAGGACTGAGAGGTCAGATATAGTGTGATAATTCTGTGAAAAGTGCTTGCCCACGGGTGTTAGTGTTTTTTGTCTTCTATAATTTTTCAGTGTGCGTTCATTCAAGAGTGTAATGATTGTCTCATTTCACTCACATAGTTGTTGTTGGGGCATTTATTACACTTGATGAGGTACACCACATGTTATGATATGCATGTGTAGGACCCATGGATTGTGAATGGTGTGCTGTGGGGGTATTTATCGTCTGAACAATAAAGATGTACTTACAGGTTTTGCTCGTGTTGTTATGGCATGGTTTGGTGCAGCTTTGAGTTGAAGTGTCCTGGTCTGTTGGTAGCTTGGATCTGACGAGGAACGTGGTAAAATGGGGGGAGGGTTGTTTGACAGCCAGAAGAGGGGGTTCAGGAAAGATTTCTTTCAGAATGTGGTCCCCATCAAGTATGGGCTGTAATTGTTTAATGGTACTCTATATAGGTACCAGTTTTGGTTGGGAGGTGACAGTTAGGGGTGTGTGATGAGGGTTTTTTTTTCTGTAATGCAGCATGATCTCTCTGGGTATTTGGATAGTCTGTTCCATGATAAAATCTACTTCTCTTAGGGAGTGTCCTTGTTTGGTGAAGATGGTTTTAAATGTATTAAAGTGTGTATCCCAGATTTTTCTCATCAGAGCATATTCTGTGGTGTCTCTGTTCCTGGCTGTAGATAACAGATTTCTTGGTGTGTTTGGGATGCTTACTGGATCTGTGAAGATAAATGTGGTGTCTGTAGGTTTCCATTGCTGAAGTTGATTATGGTGCTCTGGAAGTTGATGGTGGTATTGGGCATACTCTAGAGAGAGTTGGATGGATGGTTGATGATTGAAGTTGTGGTGAAAATCTGTGAGGGCAATTAGATTGTCTGTCATTGGTTTCATGGTGCATTTGTCCAGAAATTCTTCCTCAAGGTGGCTCATGAAGAGATTGGCGTATTGGGGAGCAATTCTAGTACCCATGACTGTTCCTGGGGTTTGGACAGAGCATTTGTCATTGAAGGGAAAATTATTATGGGTGGATGAAATGGATGAATTTGGCAATGTTTGTGTTAAATAAATGAATTTGCTCCATAAAGACATTGGATTTATGGCTTATTTCAACAATCTGAAATCCACTAATCTCTTTTTTTTTTCTTTGACTGCAGAGATGTTAACTAGCCAATTTTCTTAAATGGTCTCTGACAATATGTGTTATGCTAAACAATCTGTTTCACTTCATATTTAGCTATGACACGGAGTATGTTTCCTACAGCTGAAAAGCCGTGTAAGCTTGAAATCTTGTCTCTCTCACCAATAGAAGTTATTCCAATAAAATATATTACCTCACCCACCTTGTTTTCTAATATCCTGTGTCAAAGTTAGAATCAAGACTCACAATTTGTCAGACCACTCTGTTTATTAGCGCAGCGCTCCGCCAATAACATTCAGAATATGTGAGCGGCCATGCAAGGCCAAAACAGTCTTATTTATACAGATAAAAGAGCGGGAATCAGACAAAGGAACAAAGAAAGCAAAACTGTAAAATTCACCTGGGGCACAGCATGCATATCCTACTTCCTTACTAACTCTTTATGGATCTGAGGCTAATACTTCACCAATTGCCCTTAAATGGTGCAATTGTTCTATGTGAATGTCTGTATTCCTGACACCTGGATTGCAGCATTCCAACAGTTTTTCTTAAAGGTACAGACAGCATTTCTTTAATCCTTTCTATTTTCACAATATAATTCATTCTACTTTCACAATCCCTCCTTTTGGTCAAGCGCACGCCATGACCAACAATTACTGGGTTCCACAAATTAACCGTTTCTTATCTTTTTGTTCATCAGTGATATTCAAAATCATCATATTAGCACTCTGTTTTGGGGCAGCCATCTGGGTGACACAATTCTGGATACAACAGATTAACTGAAAGCATACAAAAATCACTAAGATTTCAAACAGGATAGTTAGGGCTCCCTGAAACAACCAGTTTCCTATGCCAGAGAAATTGAACAGGTTACTTAGCCACTTCCATAAAGAACTCAGCTCTTCATGAGGAAGATATGCGATTTGTTCTAAGTGGCTGTAGCGATCTATTATCTTATTGGTATTGTATAAACATACAACATTGTTTTCCAGTGAGAGCACAGGTCCCTCCTTTGGCCGTGAGCACTATGTCCAATGCCTGACGGTTCTGGAGGGCCACCTGTCCGATCGCCTCTGTTTCCTTGGCCAGGGCTCTTAAATTTTCTCTGGTTTTATTTGCCATTATTTAACTACTTAGGAGCCTTTTTGCCTGGTGTATTGCTCCCCCAAGTGGGGTAAAGGAACTGCCAATAGCCTCTTCCCAGGTGTCATTACTGTTCCATATTGTGTTAAACAGACAAGGTCCTCCAGTGAGGTCTGGGGAATTGAGTGGGATAGCCAGGACAGGAACACCAGTTTGAGAGTGGGCTGGGATGTGGCTGCAGACCCAGCATTTAGAAATAATAAGGGTCTGAGCTATCCACACTTGCTGCTGGATAAAAGAATTGTCATTGTGTGCACCCCAGACCTTAAGATACCAGCAGCCGAGGAACAGGCGCTACCAGAGCTGCATGTTGGAGGCAAGGCCCTTCTGGTTCTGACAACCTCAACTGAGGGAACTGCAGTCACAGTTTTATGTCCATCAGGCAGCAGGCGCTCGGCTCACTACTGCTTCTTCTTGGGCCTTGCTTTATGTAGTCATCTGCTTCTGGCAACCCTTACGAGAGCGTAGATTGTAAGGTATTGCAGGCTGTTCCTCTACGTCGTCTTCTGGAGTCAAAAAAATTGACTCTGCGTGGTCCTGAGGTGGTGGTGGTTGGTTCACTGGGGGTGGTGCATTCTGCCAGACAGTTTAACAGCTGTCCCTTGACTCTGGCTGTAACAATGGCCTTCACACCTTGTCTTTTCCTGATGCATACATTCCTCATTCACACAAATAGATTGAGAATACAAACAGTAGTATTTTATATAGAACAAAAAAAGGCATTGCAAATTAAACCTTGCTAAGTTTTACAATTGATAACTAAGACAATTTACATTGAGACCCAGGCCTTCAAAGTTTCTCTAATTTACTTAAGACAGACACAATAGAGAATCCTGTCTCTTACTACCTAAATCTTAAAACAAAGAGTTAGAGAGGGCCCAATTTGTAATGCATATGGGAAAACAGAATCTTGTAGTCCCAGGGGGTCAGTTCTTTCTGCTATTAAAAAAAAAGTGGCTAGCAGGATGAAATCAAATTATACTGTAATTCTTATGGGACATTATAAAATCCTGCTCCTATATATCCCCCTTTTGACACTAAGATTATTAATCGCCAGTGTCACTTCTTATTTAGTCCACGTAATAGAAAATACTGGGAGATTTGGGCCTGTGGCTTTAGCTTTACATACATTTGTTTTATCCACCAGCACATTTTAAACATTTCAATTAAACACATACAATTTAAAACCAAAAACAATTAGGGGTAGTAACATTAGTATGCCAGTAGTTGTGGGAGACCATCCAGAAAATATGTTATACCAATGGTAAGCTGTTATGCTTTTCTGCAGTGGCAATTCTTAACATGTCCCCATTTGCATGTATAATATGAATAGTCCAGTTTTCCACATTTTTGTTTTTATTATTTTTTTTTTTTAGGAGCCATGTTACCTTTTTACCTTTTAACAGATGATTGGTAACTGTTTGCCATTTAATGCCAAGGTTGATAGAGAACTCCGCTAAATCAGTGCTTACAGTAAGCGGAGACTCTTTTGTTGTTGTTGTTGTGGCAAATAGTAAATGTGATTATTGGTAAACACAGTACTTACATTACATTTACATTTGTCTTCTGGTGGGTTGCTAGCACTTTTTAAACACTTTTCCCCAAGAATTAACACATACACATAGTCCATTATACAATACTTTGGATTATCTGAAAGACAAAAAGAACAGTTTTCTACCCCTTTTGGGGTGGCATTGATTATTGCTTAAAGATTTCATTCTTTTACAAATACCCTTCCTGACTGCAGGCAAAACAGAGGAATTACCCCCATATTTTCCTGTGGTTTTTTTTTTTGTTTTTTTTTTTTTGTTTTTGTTTTTTTTTTTTTTTGTTTTTGTTTTTTTTTTTTTAAGGCAGGCCAGGTTTTAATGGCTTCTACATTTTAAGGGTTATGCAAAAATTATTTCACTGTTTAGTTATTAAATTCATGAGGTGGTGTACCTCAAGTTTTGCCTCTTATATAGCAGACCAAGTTTGTAATGTTTTTCCTGCTGTGTTAAGCTTTAAGTTTATTTACAGGTAGTAGCTGGGAAGCATCAGTACCATATTACTTTAAAGGATTTTTTCAAAAATCATACACACTACAAGTTGTTACAGGGGTACTTACTAACATTAAAGTTATTTTAATGTTTAATATTAACAGTAACATTAGCATCAAATTAATTAAAGGTATCTTGTTATACCATGCCTTTTATGTAGGCAGTTTGTGTGCTGACCAGGTATGTTCTTTATTTGCAGCTTCTTTTGTGCTGGTAGTTTTCACCTTTCTTTATCAGTTAGGTAATTTGCATCAACACAGGCTAGGCTTTTGGATTCAAAGCCATCGCAAAAAGGTCTGTCAGTTTTGCAACTTTGAATTAAAGAGTCAAATGAATTTTTAGTGGCATTAAAAACAAAAACAAAATCAATTTATCTCACACCTACAAAACAGTAGTTTTACAAACCAGATGTGTTGGTTTAGATTCTTAGAACTTTACAAACACAGACAAATAGATACATACACATTTTCTTTTCCTTAACATTTTTTTTTACACTGCTTAATTCTCTCCAGCCTCTATAGAGTTAACTTTTCACTCTCTTTACTTAAATCACTTGTTTATGTCCCAAAATGACACCTTTATCACCTCAGATTTCACCATTTTAGGTATTGTTCCAGGGGTTCATGCCTGCAATTACTGCTTTTCTTACTTCTAACACTATTCCCTTAGGGCTTTCAACCTGTTTTTCAGTTTCTTTATCTGTTGCTTGCCTGCTTTTCTGGGCCCGATCCTGCTTTTTTTTCAATGAACCGTTTGTGAATGATATTGTGGTCATTTCACAATTTTGAAAGAAATGTTCAAGGAAAGGGACCAGGAAGGGTGGGGGCTAGTTGAGGAGCTCCCCCCGCCCCGAGTCTTGCTGAATTGGTAGTGGGACACTATAAAGAATCAGTTTCTGAGGCAGACAACAAAGGGGAACAGAACAAGGGACTTTTTGTCCTTTTTACAATGAGATGGGAGTATGAAGGGGTTTGGATCGATCCGGGGTTTGGAGAACGGGGTAAAGGGGAGCGCTCGGTCTAGTGGTGGGAGAGGAGGCTTTTAATAAAGCTTTTAACTTATTATTTGAATAAGTGAGAGAGGCCAGTTTTGATTTTGTCCACCTATGATTTGCCTCTTCCCACCACTGCATGAAACAATTAACCTCTCCTTTAGCCAATTTAGTTTTAGGTTGGCCGAGTTTGTCCTTTAAGACGTCCACTCAGTCTTTGTTCCAAGATTTTAACAGTGGCCACTGAGTTTTGGGATCCCCCTGAGTTAGCCTAGACCATTTTCCCAGAAATTTACAGGAGTCTGGACCCTTTTTACAGGAGTCTGGACCCATCCTAAATACATAAAATGAGCCGGCGTTCATTTAGGGAACTGTCCCGACTTAGACGTCTGGTTACCAGTACAGGAGGACTTTCACACACCAATCACACAAGAAGGAAATTCAGGTTCGCCAGAGCGATGCCTGCTGCAACACACAAAAGGAGCCCACAGGCTACTGCCTCAATTGCCCTTGCTTTCACACTAAGGGTTTTACCCAAGGTGTGGTGCGGCTGCAATTGTGCAGATTTCACTCACTCAGACCGCGGGGACAGGAACCCCTTGGTCGGCCGATCCCCAGACAGAGACGGCACCCAGACTCAAACACTCCACAAGAGGACAGATAGACACAGAGACAGGACAGTCCTCAGTCCGGACAAAACACAGAAATAATTACCTGACCAGATTCCTGATGTCAGATCCCGGGATACCTACCAGAACAGAGTGGGAACCAACAGGTTCGATGGCGTAGACCTCACTGTGGCTGTGCGCCTTTCCGCTCTAGTGGGGGACCGCTTGGGCCAAATGCCCAGGTGCCGGCTGCCACGGTCATCCCACAAAAACAGTCAGGAATCACACAGCCCCAGTGAAGACGGTTGCCATCTCGGTGGAACCTCCAAATTGTCAAAGTTAGAATCAAGACTCACAATTTGTCAGACCACTCTGTTTATTAGCGCAGCGCTCCGCCAATAACATTCAGAATATGTGAGCGGCCATGCAAGGCCAAAACAGTCTTATTTATACAGATAAAAGAGCGGGAATCAGACAAAGGAACAAAGAAAGCAAAACTGTAAAATTCACCTGGGGCACAGCATGCATATCCTACTTCCTTACTAACTCTTTATGGATCTGAGGCTAATACTTCACCAATTGCCCTTAAATGGTGCAATTGTTCTATGTGAATGTCTGTATTCCTGACACCTGGATTGCAGCATTCCAACAGTTTTTCTTAAAGGTACAGACAGCATTTCTTTAATCCTTTCTATTTTCACAATATAATTCATTCTACTTTCACACCTGGAACCAACTTAGCTATAGCACCACTGTGAGCATTGTAGTATAACTGGTTCTTGAGTGGGGTAGGGTGACTATCCATAAATATTACTTGCACACGTCTCCAAGATTGTTAGCACCTTGATTTTTATTTATAGCTTCATAAAATTAGATAAGAGACCTACTGAGTCCATCCCCATGATTATGAAAAGAAATTATCTGCACTATATTCTGCAGTGCTTTATTCAGCATAGTTATAAACTCCAACAAAGAGGTTTCCAACATTTCCTTTGCAAGAGTTCTAGAGTCTACTAGAGCTCAGTGCTAGGGATTCATTCCTCATAGTAATTGACCTTATTTTATCTTTACTCAATTTTATCCAATTATTACTGTAAGAGTTATAATTCCTGGACTACCTACCTAAGCAGTGCCTCTTGTTTCCTTATGCTTAAACTCAGTAGGTATTTTTTATCCTATCTCCCAATGTAGACAGCAGTAGAGTTGCACTGAGTTTGATGGATGGCTGATAACATGATTGAATTAGTAGCCATCTTATAATTTAAACTCTCTTCTCCCAGGGTTTTAGGACGGTGGCTTTTTAATACATGGTAAATCTATGTTAGAATGTTTCTGCAGGGGTCATTTTCCTTGGATTTTAATAGAAGTACTTATTGCAAAGCCAAGATATTTCTTCAGAACTGTTAAAATCTTTCCCTTCCACCCAGTTGTTTATGATAATATCTTGGGATTTTGGAAATAGAGATCTTTGTTACTGTTCTTTTTACCACCAACTTTGACATTATCCCTTGAAGTAGCTATTTTATTTCTTTCTTTTTCCATTGCCACATTTGGATTTGTAAAGATTCACTCCCACAAATGAGCCAGGTCCTTTCATCGCTTTTTGTTTGTGTGAAAAAGAAGAGTTAATCTGCTGGGAAACAAAAGGCTGCATAAAAAGAAGACACGTTTCAACTTTCCATTTATTGAATTTTATATGAGAAGTGCCTTAAATGTTTAATGTTTCAAATTACGTTTGGCATTACCTTCCCCTTGGCTTTATGCAGATGAACTTTGCCAGTGTATTTAACTGGCTCTGTAAGTAGAGCAAGGATGTCAAACTTTTATTTTTTCCCTCAAAGATGAACTTTAAGTTGGGGCTAACAAGTGGTGGTTGTCTAAGGGCTTGGCTACACTGGAAACTCTAAAGTGCCGCAGCTGGAGTGCTCCCGCGGCAGCGCTTTGAAGTGCGAGTGTGGTTGCGGCGCCAGCGCTGGGAGAGAGCTCTCCCAGTGCTGCAGGTACTCCACCTCCCCGTGGGGATTAACTTGCAGCACTGGGAGCCGCGCTCCCAGCGCTGGGGCACTGTTTACGTTGGCGCTTTGCAGCGCTGTAACTTGCTGCGCTTAGGGGTGTGTTTTTTCACACCCCTGAGCGAGAAAGTTGCAGCGCTGTAAAGCGCTAGTGTAGCCAAGGCCTAACTTCCATAGTGTGGCATTAGCAAGGCATTTAGAAAACTACCCAAGCAACAGCTAGTGGGCTTGTATTTGTATCCTGTTTCTTGTTCTGCTCGGAAAATGATACCACAGCTTTGATAGTAGGGAAAAGGGGAGTTATGTGGGATCTGCTAAATTATAAAGCATGTGGTTGTGGTCAGATATATTACCATGTAAAATTGATACATTGGGAGTTCCATGTTTAGACTACTCCATGCTGAAGTTTTTCCTAATAGTCTGAGGTTCAATCTGTGACCCTCATTGTCAAAATCCAAGCTGTATTCCTCATTGGCAACAGTCTTGGATTCTGGAATGAAAAGTAATTTAGGTGAAGACACATGAGATGAAGAGGATTTCCACAGCTTTACTAGATTTGATTTAACCTAGAGCATCTTTATTTTCTTCAGTACACTAAGCAGATCATATGATTTTTCTAGTAAGTGGGAAAGTATGGACATTAAGACATTATTTATACGTTTTCCTAGCCACGTTCTAGTGAAAAATCCTATTTAGGATTTTTCTAGCCGTGTTCTAGGAAAAATCCTATCCTACTCTTCTGTTAATTTTATAGTACAGGTTTGTCTGGAAGTATATTTTGGCATAAACATACATTGCCTGGAAGTGTTGATTTATTTAAATATGAATGTCAGGCTTAAAAGAACTGTTTCTTAAAACTGAAAGAGTAACCGTACTGTCCATTACAAGCTTTTATAGATCTTCCAAATGAATACCTCC